>NC_079192.1:64429428-64729428 GCF_029499605.1 Hyla sarda
TTGAAAACCGTATCCCAACCGTAGCATCCGGTTGTGTACGTTTTGCATAATTTACGGTTTTATCAGTTTTTTTTTCCCGTACACAAAACCGTAGTCTACTACGGTTTTATGTCCGGGTGAAAAACCGGATACAACCCGTATACGTTTTTTTTTTTTTTTTTTTTTTAAATGGTGGTCAATGGGCACCGTACAGAACCTTATGTGCGTATGGTTTCATCCGGTTTACACAATACGGTTTTTCAGTTTGCACTTGCGCAGTGCACGCCGAAAGTTCTTCCCACAAATAGAACAAGAAGAACTTTCATTTAATTAAGGACAAACATAAAACCGTATCCGTTTTTTTTTCCCCATTAAACCGTATGCAATCGGACATCCGTTTTCAAACCATATACGGTTTAAAACTGTACAGAGGTGTATATATACGGTTGTATATGGTTTGGTCCGGTTTTGAGACATACGTTTTTTTTTACAAAAAACCTGATCCGGGAACCATATTGCAAAAACGAGATGTGAATGCAGCCTTAACTGTATCAAAACGTGTACAAATTTTAATCCGTATACGGTTTGAAAAATGATGTCCAGTTGCATCCGCTTTTCTAAGAAAAAAACGTATACTTTTTAACTTTTCATTCCATTATTAATAAAGTTTCACTTATTTGATTGAAATTCCTAGAAAAAAACTGTGCAGAAGTAAAAAAAACGTAGCGTGAAAACCAGATGGAACCGTATGCATATACGGTTCTGTATAGTTCCCATTGACTCCCATGTAAACAAAATAATAATAATAAAAACAAAACGTATACGTTTCAATACGGTTTTTACCCGGACCAAAAACCGGCTACATTTTGGGTACGGGGAAAAAATAAAAAATTACAAAACCGTACAAGACTCAAAACGGACACAACCTGATGCATCTTTTAGCATACGGTTTTCAAAATGGTTCCGAATAATTTTCAATAGGATTCTGTACGGTTTTCAAATTGAAAACGTATACGGGAACTATATCGTAAAAACATGGTGGGAACCCAGCCTAATTGTAGGTCATAGGTTATTCTAAAGAGATTGATCTTCAGATTGTTCTTGAAGGTCTTGATGATGGGTGAGAGCTGGATGTGTCAGGGTAGTGCAATGTTTCCCAACCAGGGTGCCCCCAGCTGTTGCAAAACAACAACTCCCAGCATGCTGGATAGCATTTAGGGTGGGGGTCGGTAACGAGATACTGGAGGGTGAAGGGTCCTAGACTAGTGTTTTCCAAAGAGTGTGCAAAACTACAACTCCCAGCATGCCCGGACAGCCATAGGCTGTCCGGGCATGCAGGGAGTTGTAGTTTTGCACCAGCTGGAGGCACTCTGGTTGGGAAACACTGGGGTTGTGAGTTCCAGTGTATGGGGGAAGCACAGGAGAAGTCTTGGAAATGGTTGTGTGAGGTGCGGAGGAGGGAAGAGCACAGGCGGAGGTCTTGAAAGGATCGGAGATTGTCAGAGATATATAGAGGAAACAGGTTGTGGACGACCTTGTAGGTCATGGTGAACAGCTTAAAGGGGGTACTGCAGCCAAAATTTACTTATCCAACTGCTGAGACCCCCCCGCGATCTCCAGTACAGGATCGTGCCCCATTGATTGCTATGGGAGCTTCAACGAGACCTGAGTACATCACTTGGGCATCATTGGCACTCTCATAGAAATTAATGGAGCGCGTGCCGTCACGCAGTAGGCGACACCCACTCCTCACTGAGCGAGACAGGGCCCCATTCCGGAGATGGCGGGGAGTTTGACCCTTGTGGATAGGGGATAAGTTCATTTTAGCTGCAGTACCCCTGTAAACTGAATTTGTTGGGTAACTTGTAGACAATCAAGGGATTGGCACAGGGGCGAGGCAGACATGGAACGATTGGAGGGGAGCAAGGGTGTTTAGTGGAAGGCCACAGAGGAGGATGTTGAAGAAGTCTAAGCAGGAGATGATGTGGGCATATACCAGTAGTTTGAAGAAAAAAAGCCAAATCCCAAAAACAACAAAAATTTAAATGATGTGCCAGTAGGCTTCACTATATTTTTGCTATAGACTTTAAAGTAACATATATATATATATATATATATATATATATATATATATATATATATATATGCCCAACAACATTTTATGGAAGGGGAATGCAGTCCTTTTGCGTCTCCACTAGGGGGCTGCTACTTAACAGGAAAGCATTCTGCAGCTCTGTTAAAGTATGCCTATATCAGACCACATATGAAGGGCTGTTACTTCTAAATTTAATGTGAACTTTTAGCCATAGACCCTAGTGCCTACTTCCAGGTCAGCTGCTGTATATTATCTGATCACCATACATACAAATATAGATTTCCACATTTGGAATAATTTCTTAACTCCTTAAGGACACAGCCCATTTTGGCCTTAAGGACGCAGCTAATTTTATTTTTACATTTTCGTTTTTTTCCTCCTCTCCTTCTAAAAATTATAACTTTTTATATTTTCATCCACAGACCCATATGAAGGCTTGTTTTTTGCCACACCAGTTGTCCTTTGTAATGACATCACTCATTTTACCATAAAATGTATGGCACAGCCAAAAAAAACATTTGTGTGGGGAAATTGAAAAGAAAACTGCAATTTAGCAAATTTTAGAAGGTTTCATTTTCACGCTGTACACTTTACGGTCAGTGGCGTAGCTAAGAACCACAGGGCACCAATGCAAACAAATGCCCAGTTCCCCCATCCCCAACTGTGCGCCAGCGCTGGACTTAGACCAAAAATAGGCCCGGCCATTTCAGAATAAGCAGCCTATTTTTTATTTTTGGTGTGGGGGTCCGACTGCTGGGACCCCCACTGCTCTCCTAGGTTAACGTGGCTCTCCAGCTGTTGCAAAGCTACAACTTCCATCATTTCTTGAGAGCCTCAGGGAGTTGTAGTTTTGTAACAGCTGGAGAGCCACAGATTGAGGTAGTGTTTCACCCATCATGACTATTAGAAATGAGTGAACTTAGTGATTCAAATTTTCACTAACTTCTCGGCTCGGTGGTTGCTTACTTTATCCTGCTCAAATAATAGAACTACAAAAGGTATGCATGTTCAGGGTGTGCTTAAAATGTAACTTTTAATGTTTTTGGTTAAAATATCACCAAAATAATATAATGTGCCTGTGCTCCCCAAAGGTTTGAAAATAATGTATGTACAATTGCGGTATATACGCTAGCCCATGAGTCGGTCAGGTATTGTCAACCCAGTACTGACAGGGCTAGTCTTACAATAATCAGCACTAACTCACCAACCCAATGTTGGTCCTATGTGAGCAAGTTAAACTGAAAAAAACCACCAACGCGTTTCTACCTCTATGTATGATGAGGTGTCATCAGGGAGGTTTAATTACAGTATTACTTATTTATACCACAGTTAACGCCCAGCATGGGCATGCAAAATATTCTTAAAATTCTGTGGCTACAACCACAAAAGTGAAATCGGCAACATTTCAATATCAGATAAAATTCTGCAAGCATACACAATAGGTACGTGATTTGGCAGAGTTTACGGAGAATAAAGTATACAGTGTACTAGAGAGGGGACCTGCTCCACGTGATACGGAGACAGAAATATCATCATCCGATACAGATCTTTCTGGATCAGGACCCTCTAATAGTAACAGAGGAGGCAAGAAAGTTGGTAGGGGTGGAAATAGGGGCACAGGCAGAAATAAGCGCGGACAAGGGAGGGGGAAACAACGAGGTGGTCAAAACAACCAGACAACATGTGGACCACAATCCTCGTCCTATCCCTCTCCTTTTTTAGTATTAGGTCAGAGAGACCCATACGAATTGCCACTGCCACCCCGAGGCCAGAACAAACCACCGAACCAATAAACTCCTCTGATGAGACACAAATTATTAATCTTTCCAGTTATACTCTCTCTGAAGCCCAGTCATCTGTATTGCTGAAAGGTTTCTCATTTGTACCTACAGTAAAATATGATGAATTCACATGGACGAAAGACCTAAATTTATTTATTCGCAAGCTTAGGTGGCACAAGTTCTTTAAGCTCAGAAATAGAAGAGAAGGTCAAGATTTGGGCCTAACTGAGGAAGAACTGGTGTCAGCTAGGGATCTAGTCTCCTTATTACATGAAAATGAACGTTCTTTGGGTAAAGGTCCTTTCACGAATCTCAAATTGACCAGTAAGAGTTTCCCCCCATTGGGAGACACCTCATGTATTGAGGTGTTTCTCGAATTGGTTTTGAGAGATCTGAAACACATCCAAACGGAAGGTATTGGCTTGCGGGAAAATTTATCATATCCTGAGAGATGTGCTATTAAACAACTACAGAACAATGATCAGCTAGTTATCAAAGCCTCCGATAAAGGAGGAAACGTAGTCCTTTTGGATCGCTCAAAATACATCAGAATGTGCAGTAGGTTGTTGGACGACAGAGAAACGTATGAGGTGCTAGTTACTGACCTAACCCCAGAATACATCCAGGAATTGTTGCCCATACTGAAGTCAGCCCTTGATAATAAACTCTTGGACCGTAAAGAATATGAATTTCTTATTCCACACAAACCAATATTCCCTACCTTTTACGCTTGGCTAAGGTCCATAAAGGCCTTGTGCCTTTAAAGGGCCGCCCGATTGTTTCTGGCATTCGGGGCCTGACCCAGAGGTTGGGAATTTATATTGATCGTGTCTTGAGACAATTTTTGTTCACTCTACGGTCATACTTGCGAGACACAATAGACCTGCTCCGGCGTATAGAGGGTATCACCATGACAGAGGAGTCCATTCTCGCAAGTATAGACGTGGAAGCCCTGTACTCCTCCATCCGCCATGATGTGGGATTATGAGCATGTGAATATTTTTTGAGTACACGAGGCATAGAGTACCGTGAACACAACACCTTCATGTTACAAATACTGCATTATACTATTTTTTCATTCAATGGGGTCATATTCAATGGGGTCATCTACCACCAAATAAGGGGGACCGTGATGGGGGTCCCCCTGCGCCCCGAGTTAGGCAAATCTCACATTAGGGTGGTGAGGGGCGACTTACCTATTCCACGATGAAATGGCCCATTTCAGTGAACATGCACTGATTTGGTTACGTTTCATCGATGACGTTTTTGTTCTTTGGAACGGAACCAAGTTGGAATTTGAACAGCTAGTAGGTCATATTAACAACAATGACCTGGGCTTGTTCTTCACTTTTGAAACAAATGAAAATTAGCTCAATTTCCTTGATGTTAAGGTATTTAACCCCTTAAGGACCAGGCCATTTTACACCTTAGGACCAGAGCGTTTTTTGCACATCTGACCACTGTCACTTTAAACATTAATAACTCTGGAATGCTTTTAGTTATCAATCTGATTCCGAGATTGTTTTTTCGTGACATATTCTACTTTAACATAGTGGTAAGATTTTGTGGTAACTTGCATCCTTTCTTGGTGAAAAATCCCAAAATTTGATGAAAAATTTGAAAATTTTGCATTTTTCTAACTTTGAAGCTCTCTGTTTGTAAGGAAAATGGATATTCAAAATATTTTTTTATTTTATTCACATTTCCAATATGTGTACTTTATGTTTGCATCATAAAATTTATGAGTTTTTACTTTTGGAAGACACCAGAGGGCTTCAAAGTTCAGCAGCACTTTTCCAATTTTTCACAAAATTTTGAACCTCGCTTTTTTTCAGAGACCAGTTCAGGTTTGAAGTGGATTTGAAGGCTCTTCCCATTAGAAATACCCCGCAAATGACCCCATTATAAAAACTACACCCCCCAAAGTATTCAAAATGACAATCAGTAAGTGTTTTAACCCTTTAGGTGTTTCACAGGAATAGCAGCAAAGTGAAGGGGAAAATTCACAATCTTTATTTTTTACACTCGCATGTTCTTGTAAACCCAATTTTAGAATTTTTACAAGGGGTAAAAGGAGAAAATGTATACTTATATTTGTAGCCCAATTTCTCTCGAGTAAGCACATACCTCATATGTGTATGTAAAGTGTTCGGCGGGCGCAGTAGAGGGCTCAGAAGCGAAGGAGCGACAAGGGGATTTTGGAGAGTACGTTTTTCAGAAATGGTTTTTGGGGGGCATGTTGCATTTAGGAAGCCCCTATGGTGCCAGAACAGCAAAAAAAAAACACATGGCATACCATTTTGGAAACTAGACCCCTTGAGGAACGTAACAAGGAATAAAGTGAGCCTTAATACCCCACACGGGTTTAACGACTTTTGCATATGTAAAAAAATATATATATATTTTTCACTAAAATGTGTTTCCCCCCAAATTTCACATTTTTGCAAGGGTTAATAGCAGAAAATACCCCCCAAAATTTGTAACCCCATCTCTTCTGAGTATGGAGGTACCCCATAAGTGGACCTGAAGTGCACTACGGGCAAACTACAATGCTCAGAAGAGGAGGAGCACCATTGAGCTTTTGGAAAGAGAATTTGTTTGAAATGGTAGTCAGGGGCCATGTGCATTTACAAAGCCCCCCGTGGTGCCAGAACAGTGGACCCCCCCCCCCACATGTGACCCCATTTTGGAAACTACACCCCTCACAGAATTTAATAAGTGGTGCAGTGAGCCTTTACACCCCACTGGTGTTTGACAGATCTTTGGGACATTGGGCTATGCAAATGGAAAATTACATTTTTCATTTTCACAGATCACTGTTCCAAAAATCTGTCAGACACCCGTGGGGCGTAAATGCTCACTGCGCCCCTTATTACATTACATGAGGGGTGTAGTTTCCAAAATGGGGTCACATATGGGGGGGGGTCCATTGTTCTGGTACCATGGGGGCTTTGTAAACACAAGTGGCCTTCAATTCCGGACAAATTTTCTCTTCAAAATCCCAATGGCGCTCCCTCTCTTCTGAGCATTGTAGTGCACCCATAGAGCACTTTACATCCACATATGGGGTATGCTCTTACTCAGAAGAAATTGGGTTACAAATTTTGGGGGGCTTTTTTTTATTTTCCCTTGTGAAAATGAAAAATTTAGGGTGACACCAGCATTTTAGTGAAAAAAATTTTTTTTTTCACTTTCCCATCCAAATTGAATGAAAATTTGTCAAACACCTGTGGGGTGTTCAGGCTCGCTATACCCCTTGTTACGTTCCGTGAGGGGTGTCGTTTCCAAAATGGGGTCACATGTCTGTATTTATTGTTTTGCGCTTATGTCAGAACCGCTGTAAAATCAGCCACCCCTGTGCAAATCACCAATTTAGGCCTCAAATGTACATGGTGCGCTCTCACTCCTGAGCTTTGTTGTGCGTCCGCAGAGCATTTTACGCCCCACATATGGGGTATCTCCGTACTCAGGAGAAATTGCGTTACAAATTTTGGGGGTCTTTTTTTCCTTTTACCTCCCGTGAAAATAAAAAGTAAAGGACAACACCAGCATGTTAATGTAAAAAAAAATTATTTTTTACACTAACTGGTGGTGTAGACCCCAACTTTTCTTTTTCATAAGGGGTAAAAGGAAAAAAAGCCCCCAAAATTAGTAACGCAATTTCTCCCGAGTACGGAGATACCCCATATGTGGCACTAAACAGTTTCCTTGAAATACGACAGGGCTCTGAAGTGAGAGAGCGCCATGCGCATTTGAGGACTAAATTAGGGATTGCACAGGGGTGGACATAGGGGTATTCTACGCCAGTGATTCCCAAACAGGGTGTCTCCAGCTGTTGCTAAACTCCCAGCATGCCTGGACACTCAGTGGCTGTCCGGAAATGCTGGGAGTTGTTGTTTTGCAACAGCTGGAGGCTCTGTTTTGGAAACACTGCCGTACAATACGTTTTTTATTTTTTATTAGGGAGACAGTGTAAGGGGGTGTATATGTTGTGTTTTACTCTTTATTATGTGTAAGTGTAGTGTAGTGTAGTGTTTTTAGGGTACATTCACACTGGCGGGTTTACAGTGAATTTACCTCTAGGAGTTTGCGCTGCGGAGAAAAATTTGCCACAGCCCAAACTTGAAGCAGAAAACTTAATGTAAACCCGCCAGTGTGAATGTACCCTGTACGTTCACATGGGGGGGCAAACCTCCAGCTGTTTCAAAACTACAACTCCCAGCATGTACTGACAGACCGTGCATGCTGGGAGTTGTACTTTTGCAACAGCTGGAGGCACACTGGTTGGAAAACCTTCAGTTAGGTTCTGTTACCTAACTCAGTATTTTCCAACCAGTGTGCCTCCAGCTGTTGCAAAACTTCAACTCCCAGCATGTACTGATCGCCGAAAGGCATGCTGGGAGATGTAGTTATGCAACAGCTGGAGGGATCGCAACTACAACTCCCAGCATGCAGAGACAGCTGTTTGCTGTTTAGGCTTGCTGGGAGTTGCAGTTTTGCAACATCTGTAGAGCTATAGTTTAGAGACCACTGCATAGTGGTCTCCAAACTGTGGACCTCCAGATGTTGCAAAACTACAACTCCCAGCATGCCCAGACAGCAAACTGCTGTCTGGGCATGCTGGGAGTTGTAGTTTTGCAAGATCTGGAGGTGCACAGTATAGAGATCACTTTGCAGTGGTCTCAAACTGTAGACCTCCAGCTGTTGCAAAACTGCAACTCCCAGCAAGCCTAAACAGCTCTCTGGGCATGCTGGGAGTTGTAGTTTTGCAACATCTGGAGGGTTACAGTTTAGAGACCACTATAGTGGTCTCAGACTGTAGCCCTCCAGATGTTGCTAAGTAACTCACCGGCTTCCGTTGGATCCAGGGAGCTGCGTCGCGGTCCTCTTCTTACGCCGATCGTCGCCCGCTGCCGCCGCTGATCGTCGCCGCTGCCGTCGCCGATGGGTAAGTGGATCTTCGGCGCCGGTCCCTGTCGGTTTCCCCGTCCTGCCCCGCCTATTGTGGGAGGGCAGGACGGGGAAACCGAAAGTAAACCCCTCCGCCCCCGATCTGCTATTGGTCGTCGCGTCTAGACCACCAATAGCAGAGATAGGAGGGGTGGCAACCCTGCCACCTCACTCCTATCTCTACAGGGGGATCGTGGGTGTCTAGGACACCCGCGATCCCCCTTCTATTCCGGGTCACCATAGACCCGTATGACCCGGAATCGGCGCAAATCGCAAGTGTGAATTCACTTGCGATTTGCGCCGATCGCCGACATGGGGGGGGGGGTCTAATGACCCCCCTGGGCATTTGCGCGGGGTGCCTGCTGATAGATATCAGCAGTCACCCCGGCTCGATCCCCGCCCGGCGCGCGGCGGGGACCGAAATTCCCACGGGCGTACAGGTACGCCCTTGGTCCTTAAGTACCAGGGAGCAAAGGCGTACCTGTACGCCATTGGTCCTTAAGGGGTTAAGGACTCTGAGGGGGTCTTACAAAGCACCATCTACCGGAAGCTGCGTCAGACGCCGACACCTCGCCATACCAGGCGGTAAGAGCCGGAGTTCACGGCTACCTGCGCTACATGCAGGTTGGTGCATTGCCCGCTGTCCACACTACAGAACTGTGAGTAGCAAGGGAAAGGGTTCATATACCTTTCCTTATTCTTTCCACAGGGCGAGTACTGAACGGGCTTGTGCCTGTCCAGTTTTTGTTTTTACAGGTCCAAAGATGGTGCTCCTGAAAAGTTTAGAAGTGGCTACAGCAGACTGGTGTTTGTGATTTCTGCAATCTTTTTCCATACAGGTTGAGGGATTATGTCCCCATATGCCACGATATATATATATATTGTTTATGGAATGTTGCCGATTTCACATTTGTGGTTATAGCCACTGAATTTTATGAATATTTTGCATGCCCATGCTGGGCGTTAACTGTGGTATAAATAAGTAATACTGTAATTAAACCTCCCTGATGACAACTCATCATACATCGAGGTAGAAACGCGTTGGTGTTTTTTTTAAGTTTAACTTGCTCACATAGGACCCACATTGGGTTGGTGAGTTAGTGCTGATTATTGTAAGACTAGCCCTGTCAGTACTGGGTTGACAATACCTGACCGACTCATGGGCTAGCGTATATACCACAATTGTACATACATTATTTTCTAACCTTTGGGGAGCTAAGGCACATTATATTATTTTGGTGATATTTTAACCAAAAACATTAAAAGTTACATTTTAAGCACACCCTGAACACGCATACCTTTTGTTGTTCTATTATTTGATCTATTTATGCTGGGTGACTATATTTGCTAAGCAGGGGTCTATGCAGAACCTACCATCTAATGCTGCATATTTCTATTACTTTATCCTGCATAAACTAGTTCAGCTTTCAGGTGCTCCTGTGGGCTGGAAACTCTCTTCTAGAACTGTATCCACCTTCTCCAGCCCACTGGAGCACCTGAAAGCTGAACTCATTTATGCAGGCTAAGGTCAGCAACAGCCGAGCCGAGAAGTTTGTGACGAATCAAATCACTGTAAGTTCACCCATCTCTAATGACTACAGCTGATGGGACAAGCAACTTGCACTATCAGAATCATTAATTAGGCCTAGATATATAAAACTAAACTTTATTAAATGACAGATAAATTTAGACATAGAGACATATAAATATTTTCAAAAACAGTACAACATTGTGTCTTTCAACCAAATAAGGGACACAAATCACAGGTAAGGTAGGGAAGGGGTAAAGGGTACAGGTGAACCCCTACTCAATAAAGAGCCCTACCTAGACTAATATCCTTGCCCTCACTAGTCAATAAGTGTGGACAGGGGTTGGGTAATATGAACATTCCTTTATAAAGAATTCATCAACACAACAGGTTTGTATAGCATCTCGTGCTCCCTTTCCAACGCGTTTCTCCCTTAGCTAATGACTAGGGTTCATCAGGGAATGGAGGAGAAAAAATTAAATCATATAAATATCAAGAATTGCAGATAATGTACCGTAGTAGAGTTAAATCAAATAATGCTAAAACACAGTTGAGTGGGTCACGACTGTCAAGCATACAAGCTGAGTTCATTAAGCAAATGTGTATAAATCAGTCCATTATTTGATAAGAACGGCCCCTTCCAAAGCGATACCAGCTTAGGACCGAAGAAAACAGGTTCAATTCAGGACCTAGACACACAATTGGAAGATGGTACAGTCCTACAGATTAGACAATGTTGGCCCATCCTGATGCAAGCCAAGGTACGTCCCTTCTCATACAGTAATTACCTGATAATAAAGTCCCATAAATGGAGCCGTGGTCAGAAAGTAAGACTATGTGTCCCTGTTCATTCGACCCAATGGCCTTCCCCGCCCAGATAGCTCAGACGCATGGACCCACAAGATGTGCGTGAATCTTTGTGGGTCCATGCGTCTGAGCTATCTGGGCGGGGAAGGCCATTGGGTCGAATGAACAGGGACACATAGTCTTACTTTCTGACCACGGCTCCATTTATGGGACTTTATTATCAGGTAATTACTGTATGAGAAGGGACGTACCTTGGCTTGCATCAGGATGGGCCAACATTGTCTAATCTGTAGGACTGTACCATCTTCCAATTGTGTGTCTAGGTCCTGAATTGAACCTGTTTTCTTCGGTCCTAAACTGGTATCGCTTTGGAAGGGGCCGTTCTTATCAAATAATGGACTGATTTATACACATTTGCTTAATGAACTCAGCTTGTATGCTTGACTGTTATTATCTTTTGACAGTCGTGACCCACTCAACTGTGTCTTAGCATTATTTGATTTAACTCTACTACGGTACATTATCTGCAATTCTTGATATTTATATGATTAAATTTTTTCTCCTCCATTCCCTGATGAACCCTAGTCATTAGCTAAGGGAGAAACGCATTGGAAAGGGAGCACGAGATGCTATACAAACCTGTTGTGTTGATGAATTCTTTATAAAGGAATGTTCATACTACCCAACCCCTGTCCACACTTATTGACTAGTGTGGGCAAGGATATTAGACTAGGTAGGGCTCTTTATTGAGTAGGGGTTCACCTGTACCCTTTACCCCTTCCCTACCTTACCTGTGATTTGTGTCCCTTATTTGGTTGAAAGACACAATGTTGTACTGTTTTTGAAAATATTTATATGTCTCTATGTCTAAATTTATCTGTCATTTAATAAAGTTTAGTTTTATATATCTAAGCCTAATTAATGATTCTGATAGTGCAAGTAGATTATATATTTGTCATTTAAGGGCATTTATCATAATTTATATACGAGGGTACATATATTATCCCCTCGTTAGGTGAAATTTGTGATGGGACAAGCAGACATAATACACACTTATATCAGTGACATCTTTGTTGTCTTTCCTTATCTTATCTTCTTCATCTGGTTGAGACCACAATGACTTCTTACAGCTACATCTTCACCTCATCAGAGTCTGACGCACGGACATCATTGGTTCCTCACTTTGTAAGGAGGTCCTCATCCTCTGTATGAATACAATTATCATTATAACCCTGCCAGATACTGTGCCACCTGAATACTGCCACACACTGTACCCCTGAATATACTACCACACACTGTACCCCCTGAATATAATACTGCTACACACTGTACCCCTGAATATAATACTACCACGCTGAACCCTCTCAATATAATACTGCCACCCACTGTACCCCCTGAAAATAATGCCACACACTGTACCCCTAAATATAATACTGCCACACACTGAACCCCTGAGTATAATACTGACACACACTGTACCCTCTGAAAATAATACTGGCACACACTGTACCCCTGAGTATAATACTACCACCACACTGAACCCTTTCTATATATAGTGGCACTGGCAACATATGCAGGATTCCTGTGCCAGTGCCAACTTACCGCCATATGCTGTGCCACACCATGCACCAAGACTCATGATGCACTGACCCACACTGAAATGCACCTCTGCCCTCTCTCCTTTCATTCCTGACCAGAATCCTCTGCTGCACTCTGGTTATGCAAGGGACATCGCTCACTGCTACTCTATTGGTCACATGACCGCTTTATCACAGAATATTCAGCAGCGGTGTCCCTAGCGTGACATGCACGCGTCAGCCAGGACCAGCAGCAGGTAATTTAACCCTCCCCACCCCGGATGTTTACTCTGTGTCATCACGACTCATGAAGCGCAGATCCCTGCTGCCTGTTGCTGCCAGTCCACCACAGCCACACACAGCTGCGACGCCCCAGCTCGACAGACAGCCGCCAGCACATATACATCAGCTCACAGACCCCAATTAAGTTTCTGAAATTGAATCCCCTGCCAGTGAGTGGCTGAGGATTCTGATTTTCTGCCCCCTCCTTAGCTGCCCCTTCCTGGCTCAGCAGCGTTGGTGCCTAAGGGACCGGTCCTGTCTATCAAACTCACACACATCATGCATATACACACATCATGCATACACACACATCATACACCATGCATGTGTGGTAGAGGATGTGATGAGGGTAGATGGAATTACCCTAGGGGCAAATGGCATTAACCTCTTGTGTTTGTGACGCCAGGGTGTGGTTTATCCTCTACACCACTCAAAGGTATCCCGCTGGATCCTGGGCTAGGCACGGGGGCAAATAATGACTCTGACGCCAAGTTAAGGAACAACGGCAGCTTTACTGAGTCAGACAGGTGTAACAGTCTATACAGCTTGGCTAGGCCCACAGAGGTGACCAGTGACTTCAGAGACCTTAGGGTTTGCTGGGACTTATAATTGACTTGGACAATTTGAATGCAGGCCATGCTGACTTGAGACAGGATGCTTGGACTGACTTGACTATGACTGACTTAACCCCTTCTGTATCTTACCAGGCTTTGACTTGACCTGTGGGGCAATGGACTTGAGAATCCTCTGGACTCCAGACACATACTAGTAGGCTTGACCTCACTGTGGTTCAGCAAAGACTAAGAGAGAGAGCAGAGGCTCCACCCAGGGCTTATATGGGGAGACTCTGAGGGGTCCCATAGATCACCCTTAGGTCACTGAACCTTATTGGGTTACAATCACATGACAACAGGTTAATCACATGTCAACTATTCTTAAAGCTATAAACACATTACAGGTATATTACAGGAGATAACACACATACAAATTAATATGCATGGGGGCCCAGGGGACATTGTAGGGAGGCTGCCTGACAGGGAAGCAAGGGTACAGGGTTGCAACTCCTGTACTGGGCCACCATAAACTCTCCCTCTGAAACACAGCCATCCTCTGCGCCCAGTCCTGGAGGGCGGACAACTGAAGTGGCCACTGGGGCCTAGTGATGACAACAGTTCCTGGGGCATTAATTCCGAATGTCCTTCACAGGTCTGGAGAAGTAAACAAATAACTGGGGACGAGTCCATGTGGCATTTGTTGACAATGTCCTTACATGCTCCTTTGTTTATGGGATTTTGAACATGTGGGATTTTTAAACCTTGTAACTGCATACACATCACATTTGAACACTCTTGATTCGGATCGAGCTGCCAGAGGCTTTCTACCCGATGCCTTAGCTACTGGGGCCCTTTGGCACTAGCTCCTTCTCCCCAGATTACTATACATACTTTAGACAATATGACTATTACCTTTTTATGACAACTCTGTCACTACAAGTGTCTTACTTATGTTTTAGGGGAACCCTCTGGCCAGTAGAGCACTTTGTACACGAGGACAGGAAAAATGGTTAGACATTTGAACATTTTGACATTACTGACTATGGACTGGAATATATTTTAGCTACAGTCCTAACTGGGCATTATATTTGTCTAGTTTATGCACAATACATTATGTACATGACATCAGAATTAACTGTACAAAAAGACATTTAGCATAATCTATGCTAGACTGACTAAATATGACTGTACTTTAGACTTTTCTCTGTACCTGGCTGGTAGCTGTCCCTGTGTTGACCTTTGGGATCTGCGCAGCACCACCTCTGGAAGATCTGGAGCTCTTGGGACTTTTGGAGCAGCAGCCGGCTCTTCTTTAGCGAACTCAGGAGCTGGGATCAGTTCAGAACTTGCTGGACTCAAAATAGCTGGCATTTGAGCTGGAGATGTTGGAGACATGGTCGACACTCGGGAGGCAGGTGTGTAGGCCAAAGCCAACGGTGACAGGACTGGGACTGGTGTGGTGAGTAATGTGGGTCGAACTAGTCCTGAGGATGGAGAAACACATAAGATTGCCGGCTGGTTTGGAGAAAACATGGGGAAATCCGCCAGGAACTTACTCCCTCGCAGGCCTGACATGGGGAGGAGGGGGTGCTGGGAGCACAGGTAGATCCTCTTTGAGATTCCAATGGACGACTTGTCGCTCATACCCATACCCGTATACATCGGACTCAGGATAAAGGTATGGCCGTCACCGTATAGGGTTCTGTCTCCCAGATGGAATCTAGTTTGTTAGTTCTTGGGAACTTTCATAGCCAGACTTTATCACCCAATTTAACTGGTTTGGCAGAGGTGACGGTTGTAGTTTTCTTGTTGCTTCTCTTGGGCCTCGCCCATTTTTTTACTGATAATTTCTTTGGCTTCTTGGATCCCTCTCTAATAGTCAGAGACCCACTCAAGGGAGGCTTGTGGAGAGTTGTTGATCGGGGCCCGTAGCCCAAATGTCTGGTCTTTAGGCAACTGCCCATATCGCCCCATCATCAAGAAGTAGAAGGCGGTTTACCCCGTAGAACAATGGACTGTGTTGTTATAGATCTCCAGCAACTCGGGCAGTAGTCTGGGCCACTCTTCTTGTCTTGACACAGAAGCTGCTCGCAGCATATGAATAAAGACTTGATAGATGCGTTCACAGAGCCCATTCCCCTGAGGGTGGTAGGCGGTGGTCCAGAGTTTCTTGCAGGTATGAAATTGGCATAGCTCTTAGAAGAGTTGGACCTCGAAGGCCGTTCCATGGTCAGTTAGGACAGACTCCAGACAACCAAGGGTTTGCACCCATTTGGAGTAGAACATCTGGGCCGCTGTCTTGGCTGTGAGATCTTTGACGGGTATTACAACTACCCATTATGAAGTAATGATCCACCATAGTGGCTGGGCCTTTCGCTCTGGATAGAATGGAGGGGTGCTCTTGAATCCTTGCGCACATGCTTGGTGACTTTGCAGACTGCACACTCACTGCACCATTTATCAAGGTCACTCCGCATTCCGATCCAATAGAATTCTTCGCCTGACAGTAGCTTCGGTCTTGTGGACTACAAAGTGTCCTGACTGATCATGATATGCGTTGAGGACCATCGCCGCGTCTCTTCGGGGAACCAGAATCTGATGAAGTCAATCACAAGAGACCGGTACAACAGTTCTTTGTGCACAAACAGTAGCTTCCTCTGTCTCCACAGACGTTTCAACTCGTAGGCACACTGGGCCTGGCATAGACGGGTTGGTTCCTTTTCTTTTTGTCAGAAGGTAGCCCAACAGATCCCCCATGACTCAACTTTCATCTTGAAGAGTCTTCCAGGTGTACAGGTCTTCTTTAACCTTTTCGGAACCTGGGTTCACCATCCATCAGGGCGGTCACAACATTCTGGTTCACAAACTGTTGATAAAATGGGGGGCATCTCCACATCTTCGACAGGTGGTTCTTTGCCAGGGGTCATTCAAGATAGTACATCGGCATTGACATTTGACTTGCCGCTTCTGTACTTGATAGTGAAGCTGTAATTGGCTAATCTTGAAGCCCATTGCTGTTCAATAGCACAGCACCCAACTTGGCAGTGTTCAGGTGGGCCAACGGGTTATTATCCGTGTAGACAGTGAATGGCGTGGCGGACAAATAGGCCCAGACCAGGGCGAGAAGTTCCAATTTGAATGAGCTGTAATTAGCATTGTTCTTTTCTGCTCCTCGTAGGTTACGACTGGCATAAGCAATTACTCGCTCTTGTCCATCCTAGACTTGGGACAGGACAGCTCCCAGACCTTCAAAAGTGGCATCAGTATACAGCCGGAATGGCTGACTGTAGTCTGGATAAGTCAGGATGGGTGGTTCTGTCAACAAATGTTTAAGAGCTCAGAACGCTTGCTCTTTGGCCTATTCAATAGGTAGTCTTCCATTATAATTCTCTTTCACCGTAGTCCGTAGGAGAGCTGTGAGGGGTTCCGCAATCTGGGCAAAGTGTGGGATGAAGCGGCGGTAGTAGCCGGCAAATCCCAGGAAGCTCCTGACATCTTTCACCGTGCACAGGGTAGGCCAGTTCTTGACAACTTCCACCTATTCAGGATTGGGTTGGACTCCCTCTGCGCTGACAACATGACCCAAGTAATGGACTTGAGGTTTGAGCAAATGACACTGACGGTTTAATCTTCAATCCATGCTTGATTAAGACTTGAAAGACATCAAGACGACAGATGACTGAGTTGTTCCTGGTAGGACTTGGAATACACTATGACATTGTCCAGGTACAATAAGACACTTTGAAAATTCAGATGGCCCAGGCACCATTCGATCAGATGCTGGAACTTAGCGGATGCATTACATATCCCAAACGGCATAATTTTAAACTCGAACAACCCCATGGGTGTCGCGAAGGTGGTCTTCTCCCGATCCTCCATGGCCATGGACACATGCCAATATCCACTGGTTAAGTCCAGGGTGGAGAAGTAAGCGGCATATCTGAGGGCCGTGAGTAACTCCTCAATCCTTGGCAAAGGGTAAGCATCTTTGTGTGACATTGTTCAGTTTCCTGTAGTCGACACATAATCGGATGGTTCCGTCTTTACTCTTGACCAGGACAAGTGGTGCCGCCCAGGGACTCTGACTTTCTTGTATTACATCCGCCTCTTTCATGTCGGTCAGCATCTTCTTGACAGTCTGGTACATGCCTGGCACGACTGGGCGGTGCCTTTCCTTGATAGGCGGACTGTCACCTATGAGCATACGGTGCTGGATAATTGAAGTCTTCCCAAAGTCTGTGGGGTGTTTACTGAAGGCTTTGTGATACCTTTTGGCAACATTGATGACTTAATTGACCTGGTGTTTTGGGGTAGTGTAGTCCCAAACTTGGAGCTGTGCCCACCAGGGCTCTGGGGGGTTAGCACTGGATCCCTTCAAAACTTGAGCTGCACGCTGTTGGGCCACCAGTTGTTCTGTCACAATGTCTTTTGACTCTAGGAGGTACAGCTGAGCCACTGGAGTGTATTTGGTTAAGACAGTAGCAGAATCAGACAGGTTCACTAACGGCACCGGGACTCTCCCGTTGGTGACAGTGACAAGGCTTCTTGCAGCTCGGACAAGAGGATGATCTTCTAATTGCATAGGTTCCAGCAGGGCCTGATAATGTTCATCCCCAAGATAAACTCAGCAGACCCCTTATCTGCCACATTGGTTACAATCACTCCCTGCCCTGTAAGTACATGTTTACCCAGTTGAATGGTTGGCTCCCAGTATCCATGTCTGGGGACTGGTTGCCCATTACCTGCAACTACTTGGAAATTAACATCATCAGGCTCACACAATACACGAGCATCCCAATGCTGATAGAAAACATGTTTAGATATGGTAGACACTTGTGACCCTGTATCTATTATCGCCACTAAAGGTACACCTTCTACAATGACTTTTACAAAGAGGCAGGCAGCGACATAAAGTGAGAGTCCTAAATTCCTGTTGTTCTGGAGTTGAGCCTGCTGACTTTTCTCCCAAGGGCCGGTCCTTGCCCCCTGAGGGAATTCCGTTTAAACCCTAGCAGTGCATTTTCCAGTGGCCGGACTTGTTACAGTAAGTACAAAAGGTAAGGTGTCGTTTTTACCGAAAAATGCACTGCGTAGAAATGGAAGCTTTCAAAATTACAAAATGGCGTTTTTTCTTCAATCTTGTTGCACAATGATTTTTTTTTTTCATTTCACCGTGGATACTTGGGTAAAATGTCACTGCAAAGTAGAATTGGTGGTGCATTGGTGGAAAATTGAAAGGGTTATGATTTTTAAAAGGTAAGGAGGAAAAAACAGAAATGCAAAAACTGAGTCCATAAGGGGTTAAAAATGAAAGAAGTGATCTGATTGGTTGCTATGGGCAACTCAGCAACTTTTCCTCTGGACAGGTTTTGATAAATCTCCTCCAATGACTTTCAATGGGTAGGAAAATCATCAGCAGAAAATCTTCAGCAAAATATGCACATGTGAACATCCCCTTATAATGATAATCAGTGACAATTATCATTGCTTATATGCAAAGCTTAAACCAGGTGAACCAGTTATGGGAATACACAATGGAATAAGACTAAGGATATTAAGGAAAGGAGCATAACTACAGGAGGTGCAGGGGTTTTAAGCGCATCTGATGCCTGAAATGGCCAAACAGTAATAATATTATGTCATATTTGGGTCCACTGTTCTGCATAAGGGCCCAAAAGCTTCAATTAAAGGGTTAATTATGAGGCTTGTGAGGATCCTCTTCCCATTCTGGCGGTTCTCAGGGGTAGGTAATGCACATTAGACATTCTCAGGAATAATGACAGTATGAGTCTGTGCAGGACAGGATACGTATGACAAGGCAAACAGCAGAATTGTAACAAATGACATCCGTAAAGTGTCCTGCGGGTGACATGTGACTGCACTAGGACAGGCCGTAAACTACAGATCTGAGACTTGTTTCACCGTCTATGTAGACTGTACTCCATCCAGCTTATAGATTGTAATGTGTAGATAGCACGCTCTTCCACTTGCCAATGTAATACTAATCTCTTTCTCTCCTTTACCAGCACTCGACCAGAAGGATCCTTAAAATCCACTTAGGCCTCTACTGAATAGTACAAGGTCCAACAGAGGATCTGTGTCTTAAAGAGACACTTCAGCAGATGAAATTATAGCCACTGCCCCACCTATTTTATCCCAGCTCTGCTATGTTCTCTGGTTGCCCAGACCTAGAGAACTAGTGTCAACATTAGGGAAACATTAGGGTAAAAATAAAAAGAAGATATACTGACCAGCCCTGAGCCCCACATCTGCAGCACAGATGCCTCCTAATCACTTCTCTTTACTTTCTGGTTCCTGGTGACACTTTGTCCCCACAAGAAGTCACTGGCCACAGTGGTGGTCTGCCTATGTCAGTGATTGGCTAGGCAGGGCAGTTGCCATGGGGACCAGGAAGCAGAAGCGACAACCGAAGACTGGAAGTAGGTGAGTATAGCTTTTATTTTTTTTTTTTTTTTTTTTTTTTTTACACCACCTCCAGAACACACACACACATATATATACATATATATATATATATATATATATATATATATATATATATATATATATATATATATATACACATACCCTATATAACACTTAAGGGGTTAAAATGTGAATGTCTTTTACCCTTTTTACACCTCGGTTTTGAAAAAATTAGTTGGACTTGGCAGACTAATTTTGCAATGGAAGTGTATTCAGTGGCGTTGCTAGGGTTGTTGTCACCCGATGCAGTAGAAAATGGCGTCACCCCCCCCCCCCCCCCCCCATCCTCCGTGGAAAAGTAATTCCAGTATTATAATCAAATATACCAATTGCCACATAAGGGTGAAGTTTTTACCATGTGATTGACATGTGATTGAAATTGTGGTTAGGGGATGCTGGGAGTTGTAGTTTTGTAACATGGGCCTTCTGTATTACTCACTGTATCTCCTCCATGGCCCTGCACTGCTTTTTGTTTATGTAATAGGAAATGACAACAGAGCAATAGAGAGCTATAATAATATTGCTATGACTTCTGGGCCACACTGTGTACACCCTGGCAGTATAACTTGTCATAACTAGATGCAGTGCCATCTGGCCTATTGGTTAAGGCCGGGTTTGCGCTCCATTTGTGCCTACCAAAGCACAAATAAATCAGCATCCTGTCAAAATAGGATACCCATGTACAGGCCTATAGATGTGCAGGGACATTCGAGTCCCATAGACCATGGCCTGAATGTAGCCCGAATAAAGTACAGCACACCATGCTTTAGGGTCTGAATACAATCACCTATATCAGGCATAGGCAACCGTTGGCACTGCAGATGTTGTGGACTATATCTCCCATGATGCTCTTACAGTCAAAATGCTTCCAAAGCATCATGGGATATGTAGTCCAAAACATCTGCAGTGCCAAAGGCTGCCTATGCCTGACCTATATGTTGTAAAAGGACCTAAATGTAGTCAATAGACTTATAATGTAAAAATAATAATAATATTTTAACCACACCTCAAGGATGATACACAATGAATAAAAATTACGGACAGTTTAATCTCTTACCTAGAGTGCTTTATGCTTTCCGTACCCTGCCAATCTCCGTTCCCTCTCAAGCTTTAGACCGCTTGCAATCGGACTTTCTTACTTTTATTTGGGGCTCCAGGGGTAGCAGAGTGGGACGCAGGACACTGTTTGCTCTCTGTTCTCAAGGGGGATTGGGGGTCCCAAATCTTAAAAAATATTACCAAGCAGCGAGAATAGGACAGCTTATCTAATTTCACATACTCCACTCTAGCCCCCAATGGGTCTCCATCGAACAGTTAGCTGCACCTACCGTACCTCTATCCCTCTTACATTGGCTCCCAGCTAAAGACCCTCAATCCTCTCTCCTATTTTATCACAATCGCTACAATTGTGGGATAGTCTTCGTAATAGATTCCCCTTACAATCAGCCCACACCCTGGTAGCACCACTTCTACATAATCCTAAATTTCCTCCTGGCATGGTCTCGCTGGCTTTCTCATGGTGGACAAATAAGGGATTATTTCGCATAGGTGACTTTATTGATTGACTGGGTATTAAACCAATAGCATACTTCCGCGCCTTCTATAAGCTACCCGACTCAGAATCATTCTGCTACAGTCAAATTTCTCACTTTTTGTCTAGTCTTAAGAAGACGGGGACAGACATTACTTCCCGCACCTCTTATGAATCAATGTGTCTGAGAGCTTTTGACAGTAGGGGCACTATCTCTTCTATCTATAACACCCTATTATCTACGCCCACCAAATTACCGTATATGATTGCCTGGGAGAAGGACCTGGGGAAGGAAACTGACCTGAAAGATTGGACACTTAGCGCCTCTATTACCTCCAAACTCTCCATTAATTCATCCTTGCAGGAAGCGGGCTGGAAGGTGCTACTTCGATGATACTTGGTCCCTACTAGAATAGCTAAAATGTAGCCCACAGCCTCTCCATTGTGCTTCCGTAATTGCCAGCAGCAGGGAACTATGTTCCACATTTGGTGGACTTGCCCACGAGTAAAACACTTTTGGATACGGGTCTACTATTTTATCCTGTCGGTCACAGGTGTGAACCTTGTGAAATCCCCGGAGAAAGCTCTATTAAATGCCCCAATCCCGAATGTCTCAAAGGGACTTCGCAAACTTATTTTCTACATCTTTCTAGCCGCCAAGATAGCTATAGCGACTAATTGGAAATCAGGTTCTGTGCTATTTAAGCTGATACGCCCCAAGCTAAACTGGATAATGGCTAATGACAAACTGACGAGCCTCCTAAATGATTCCCAACAGTCTTTTGAAGCTACCTGGCAACCTTGGGTGGACTATCTGGGTAACCCTTCGTGGAGTTTCTGCCTTTGCACTTTTCCTCTCTTTCTCTTCCTTCTCTTTCTCCTTCCGGACCTATCTTCTCTCCCTTGTTTCACTATACGTGTTGTCTTCCCCTCTGTGTCTATCTTTGTATTGGTCACAACCCGATGTTACCGGGCTAATCTGTCTTAACATATATTGATTGATTTAGATAGTCGGGTCTCCTCCAAATAGCTCATCTTGTGACTATTGTTCAATCGGAGGAACCTTTATAAGTATCCCTATTCGGAAGCCACAACTGGCTTGTGACTTGGCGATCGGAGTTTTTCGTACTTATGTTTACTGTATTGATAACTTACATATGGGAGTTTACATTCCTTTTCTGTTGGCATAAAGTGCCTTAACTATGTTACATGTATTGTATACTTTATTCTTTACTGAAAACCTTAATAAAAACATTGAAACAGAAAATTACGGACAGTTTGATTTATATGAGTGCAAAAATCATTTATTAGTTCCCCTTCCTCAGTAGTATATACTTTTCGCCTACTGAGGAAGGGGTCGATCTAAGTACCCTGAAACGCGTCTAGGCATTCTTTCTATCCAGATATAGCATTTAGAAGATGCACTTCTAATCTGCACATTATCGCAACAAAAGCCAGCATAAAGAAATCCAAGAGACCCACTTACTGAATCTGTATCTCCATAACACCGGGCATGCTGTCTGCTGCATGACTTTATCACGATCAACCTCTCCATCCAAGTGCTGCCTGAGAGGAGGACTGTTACAACTGAGATCCTCATTCATTGGAGCCTCCTGCCGGAGTATACGCTCCCACCATTTCTGCGAGCTTCATACAGCAACTACAAGTGCCGCAGCGCCCGTAACATCAAATCAGCCGCAGGACTTTTCACATTTGGTCCGTCGCAGTACGGGACCAGCGGCCGGAGGCACGGTGAGCAAATGACAATTTAACCATTGCAGACAAACTGTGGGTAGCATACTATAGCTCTATTTTTTTGGAGATACTTTCATACATATTAATTTCTCGACATCTAATTGCCCGACCAGTGGACTTTTTTCTGAACGATCAGATTACAAGTGCTTAAAGCAAACACTATTAGTGTTTTGATTTTTCAGCCATTGGGGCCCAAATGGCAGATACTATCAGTGCTATATACTTTTGTGTTTTATGAAATTATTTCAATTGCTTTTATATTGTGTAATAAATAATTTTTGCGTTCATATAAATCAAACTGTCCGTAATTTTTATTCATTGTGTATCATCCTTGAGGTGTGGTTAAAATATTATTATTATTTTTTCATTATATGTTGATCAATGGGGATTGATCTTTTTAACCACACATACCTCGGACGTTGGTTGTGAGCTGCACACACAAGTTTTCTTTCCAGACTTATAATGTAGCTTGTCTTTTTCAACGAGATGAAGATTGCAGGTAAAATCTAAACTTACATGTCTCACATTTGGAATAATGACAGGGGCACTTTAAAGTGCAACTCCAGTGACTCAGAGCCCTAAACTTGCGCAAAACTACGGTGCACAATCTACATATTTGGGGGAGGTCCCATAGACTTGCATGGGAGTTCCTCAAAATCTATAGATTGAACACCGTAGTATTGTGCAAGTCTTGTGCTTGGGCGGCAGCACAAAAAGGTAAGCCATTACCAAAGTTACATTTTAAGTTGCGCTATCTCCTATACATGCCTATGACATCTTCTAAAATATCACTGTGACACTGTGGCTATAAAGGTAGATTTCCTCTTTAATCTGAGAAAAACGGAAAAAGAAAGTTGAAAAAAATCTTCCGTACTGGTAATCTCTAGAAGGGAAAAGCTTCTTTATTTGGAATTATTTGGGTAAACTATATGCGAGTCACCTCTTCTCCCATGCACAGACACACTTGCCTGTCTCTGATGACCAGAGGAAAACCAGAGGCTGAAGTAAAAATAGACAGTATTCACGTGTATGAGGAGCACATTAACTATAGACATGACATTAATCCAGCCATCTGGAATTGGAGCTGAATGATGTGAGATTTCACAAAAAAAAAAAATGTACATGTAAGATACCATACTGCACTGCCCAGCGCAAGCCTTGCTTCTATGCTATGGTGCCGACTTCTATGCTCTGGTGCCAGCAGAAAATTCATCAGAAACTTCGTAGTAATTGCCAAACCCCCTACTGACATTACCAGGAAGGCAGCGGATTTGCTCCACTAGAGTCAGGTGGCAGCTACTCCTTGTAATCGTTGGTTAAATGAAAGTTTTATGCAATCTCCAGTTTTGGTAAAGCCTGACCAAAGTAAATCATTCATCATGGAGGTGGATGAGTCCAGGGTAAGAGGGGGAGAAATTATTTTGCAGGGGTCACCTGTTCTCACCAATCTTCGACTACGTGCCCTTTTCTCCCCAAAAAAATTATCTCCTGCAGAGAGAAATTATGATACAGTAGAGAACAGGGAGCTCCTTGCCATAAAGTAGGGGCATGAGGAGTGGTGGCACAAAAATCTCACAATTCCTTGGTTTGCTAAAAGGTTAAAGCCTCCTGAGGCCCACTGGGCTTTGTTCTTTACTTGTTTTAATTTTGTGGTTACCTATATGCCATGGTCTATAAACATTTGTTAGGATTCGGCTAGCTGGATGTGGATCCTCTGTGTCTAGGGTGGACCGGTTCTAGGGTTGCTAATGGTTTTCACCAGAGCCCGCCGCAAAGCGGGATGGTCTTGCTGCGGCGGTAGCAACCAGGTCGTATCCACCGGCAACGGCTCAACCTCGCTGACTGCTGAGAAGGCGTGGGACAGAAGGACCAGCTGGCGGAGGAGATGGTTGCTGCTGTAGCAGTGGCAGAAGTTGCTGTAATGTGGCGGTCAACTGTGACAGCTGCTGTCCTTGTTGGGCAATTTGCTGCGATTGCTGGGTGACCACCGTGGATAAGTCAGCGAGAGTTGGCAGCGGCACCTCAGCGGGATCCATGGCCGGATCTACTGTTAGGATTCGGCTAGCTGGATGTGGATCCTCTGTGTCAGCGAGGGATTGGCGTGGACCGTGTCGGTGGACTGTTTCTAGGGTTGCTACTGGTTTTCACCAGAGCCCGCCGCAAAGCGGAATGGTCTTGCTGCGGCGGTAGCAACCAGGTCGTATCCACCGGCAACGGCTCAACCTCGCTCACTGCTGAGAAGGCGTGGGACAGAAGGACTAGGCAGAGGCAAGGTCAGACATAGCAGAAGGTCGGGGCAGGCGGCAAGGTTCGTAGTCAATGAGGATGGCAGGAGATCTGGAACACAGGCTTAGGACAACACTAAACGCTTTCTCTGGCACAAGGCAACAAGATCCGGCCAGGAAGTGTAGGGGAAGTGAGGTACTATGGACAGGGAGCAGGTGGAAGCTAATTAGACTGATTGGGCCAGGCACCAATCACTGGTGCACTGGCCTTTTAAATCTTAGAGAGCTGGCGCGCGCGCACCCTAGAGAGCGGAGCCACGCGCGCCAGAACATGACAGCCGGGGACCGGGATGGGTAAGTGGCTTGGGATGTGATTCGCGAGCGGGCGCGTCCCGCTATGCGAAACGCATCCCCATCGCGAATGTCAGTGCAGCGCTCCCGGTCAGCGGGTCTGACCGGGGCGCTGCAGAGAGAAGAACGCCGCGAGCGCTCCGGGGAGGAGCAGGGACCCGGAGCGCTCGGCGTAACAACATTAAAGCACATGCCCTGTCCAGAAACACTTGTGCCACCTATTCCCCTGACCTAGTGCCTGAATCTCTCTCTATCTGCTTTCTCTCCAGATTTAGCCACTAAGATTAGGTCCAGTCAGGATTGGGCCCCCAGGTTCTGCCCAAATGGAAATTGTATGTTCCTCCTCCAGATTACACCTCTCATTATTATTGGTGGCTGATGTTATCTCTGCATATGTGATCGCATTTGATGCCCATTCCAAGATGCTTTGAACCTGTGAGGGAATTCCATCTATTGCCTATACCCAAGAGGCCATGGACCCATATTTCTATGGACTTTATTACAGATTTACCACCTTCTGAAGGAGAGATGGACCCATTTTATTCCATTGCCCCAGTAGCCTAGTGCTTAAGGGACTCTTTAAATTGTTTATTCTTCATATTATTAGACTTCATCAGGTACAATTTGTGTCTCTTTTCCAGAGACTCATTTGCTCTAGGAGGGGAATACAACTTTCTTTCCATTGGCATTCCATCCTGAGACCAATGGGCAAACAGAAGGGCAAAATCTGAATCTGAGGCGGTGTGATTAAAGTTGAGCCTTGTCCCTGCACCTGCTCCACTTTCCCCCTTCCATGCTGTAGTGTGTCTTACCTGTTCTGATTTTGCTTCGATGCCAGAATAAATCATACCTTCACAGTCGTCTACTTGGTGAGTTGCCGTGTCTTCTTTTCCTTTCTATGCTGGATATGAATTGTCTCACCATAATAGACACTGAGCTCCCCCTTTACCTGTGAATATACCCATGAATATGTTCACACCTGTTTGCTCCACTGTAAGATGGCGCCGCACACCCCAGATTTTCTACAACACGTGGAGCACGTCACTATAATCACATAGACACTTGCTGCAGACAGTGGGCATAGTGCGCATATGCAGAGTGATTTGAGCATGGTGCCATAACCACATAGACGCTCTCAATTCCATGTATCGCACTCAGGATGACGCACTTCCGGCGCTCATGCGCAGAAGAATATATACACGCTGAGTTTTTCCCTGCTTTCTCTGGGTGAGTGATTACCCCTTTTCTAACTGTAAGGTTTTGTTTTTAAATGATTTTAACCAGGTTCATATATGTCCTGAGTCATAATCAGGACCTTATTAAGGGTGATGTATAATTTTGGAGGTATTGATGGTTATGATGTGATTTGTTATTCTGCACGTATACTGTTTATGTATGCTGAATTGTATATTTACACTTGTTCATGTAATTGATGTGTGATAAATATGTGTTGTACACTTGATTTGTTAATTAGATATCAGATTTGTATCCCTATATAATGTGTGAAATGCACCATTTGTACTGAGCTTGAGAAAGACCAGGAGAGCTGGTTGAAACGTTGCTATGTGACATTCACTTTTTTTGATGGAATACATTTTCAAGTTTTTCATGGACTTGAGTGCTGCGGATATATTCCTTATTTTGGATAAGAAGGATAGATAGGGGATGGATTTATAAGTGATAGATATGTAGAATATATGTAGATAGATATGAGAGAAAGCTATTCTGAAAGATAGATAGATAGATAGATTAGATAGATACGAGATAGATAGATGATAGAAAGATAGGAGATAGATAGATATGTGATGTCTCAGTACGGGATATAGTCCTATACAGTACTTAGGCCCTGTCAGGTTGAGTCCCTCTGTGTCCTAGAGGCTCTCCTGCAATGTTTCCCCCATAGTAATGTATATTATGTATAGTGTTAGGTATGTTATGTATTAAGGACCTTTAACCTGTTAAGGACCCAGGGTGTACGGGTACGTCCTGACACCCTGGTACTTAAGGACCCAGGATGTACTGTACCTGTACGCCCATGGGAATTTCGGTCCCCGCCCGGTGACTGCTGATATTGATCAGCAGGCACCCAGCGCAAATGCCAGGGGGGGGTCATTACAACCCCCCCCCCACCCCATGTCGGCGATTGCCGCAAATTGCAGGGGTGTTAAGGCTCACTGGAGCCCTTGTTACGTTCCTTGAGGGGTGTAGTTTCCAAAATAGTATGCCATGTGTTTTTTTTTTTTTTTTGCTGTTCCGGCCTAAATGCGACATGCCCCCCCATTTCAGCAAAATATGCAAATGTGACTCCTGCTTTTCTGAGCATTGTAGGGCACTTAACGTCCACACATGGGGTATTTTCATACTCAGAAGAGATGGAATTACAAATTTTGGGAGCATTTTTTCCTATTACCAGCATTTTAGTGAAAAAAAAAATATATAATTTACACATCCAATTTTAACAAAAAGTCGTCAAACACCTGGGGGGTGTTAAGGCTCACTATACCCCTTGTTATGTTCCTTGAGGTGTGTAGTTTCCAAAATAGTATGCCATGTGTTTTTTTTTTGCCCCCCAAAAACCATTTCAGCAAAATTTGCTTTCCAAAAGCCAAATGTGACTTCTCTTCTGAGCATTGTAGTGCGCCCGCAGTGCACTTGACGTCCACATATGGGGTATTTTCATACTCAGAAGAGACGGGGTTACAAATTTTTTGGGGGGCATTTTCTCCGATTACCCCTTGTAAAAATGTCAAATTTGGGGGAAAAACCAACATTTTAGTGAAAAAACTAAAAATAAATCATTTACACATCCAAGTCATCAAACACCTGTGCGGTGTTAAGGCTCACTGTACCCCTTGTTACGTTCCTTGAGGGGTGTAGTTTCCGAAATAGTATGCCATGTAGGTATTTTTTGCTGTTGTGGCACCATAGGGGCTTCCTAAATGCAACATGCCCCCCCAAAACCATTTCAGCTAAATTTGCTTTCCAAAAGCCAAATGTGACTCCTTCTCTTCTGAGCATTGTAGTGCGCCAGCAGAGCACTTGAAGTCCACATATGAGGTATTTCCATACTCGGAAGAGAAGGGGTTACAAATTTGGGGGGCATTTTCTCCTATTATCCCTTGTAAAAATTAAACATTTGGGGGAAAATAAGCATTTTAATGAAAAAAAAAATCCTTTATACATCCAAGTTTAACGAAAAGGGATAGGGTGTTGAGTCTCACTGGACCCCTTGTTATGTGCCTTTAGGGGTGTTGTTTCCAAAATAGTATGCCATGTGTTTTTTTTTTTTTTCTGTTCTGGAACCATAGGGGCTTCTTAAATGTGACATGCCCCCCAAAAAACATTTCAGAAAAACTCACTCTCCAAAATCCCACTGTTGCTCCTTCCCCTCTGAGCCCTCTACTGCGCCCGCCGAACACTTGACATACACATATGAGGTATTTCCTTACTCGAGAGAAATTGGGTTACACATTTTAGGAAGATTTCTCTCCTTTTACCCCTTGTAAAAATTCAATAACTGGGTCTACAAGAACATGCCAGTGTAAAAAATGAAGATTTTGAATTTTCTCCTTCAATTTGCTGCTATTCCTGTGAAACACCTAAAGGGTTAGCAAACATTTTGAATGCCATTTTGAATACTTTGAGGGGTGCAGTTTTTATAATGGGGTCATTTATGGGTTATTTCTAATAAGAAGGCCCTTCAAATCCACTTCAAAACTGAACTGGTCCCTGAAAAATTTCGATTTTGAAAATTTTGTGGAAAATTGCTGCTATACTTTGAAGCCCTCTGATGTCTTCCAAAAGTAAAAACATCAAAACTTTATGATGGAAATATAAAGTAGACATATTTTATATGTGAATCAATATATCATTTATTTGGAATATTCATTTTCCTTATAAGCAGAGAGCTTCAAGTAAAAAAAAAATGCAAAATTTAAAATTTTTCATCAAATTTGGGAATTTTTCACCAAGAAATGATGCAAGTATTGAAATTTTTTTTTACCACTGACATAAAGTAGAATATGTCACGAAAAAGCAATCTCGGAATCAGAATGAAAGATAAAAGCATCCCAGAGTTATTAATGCTTAAATGTGCAAAAAATGGCCGGGTCCTACAATGAACACTGGCTGGGTCCTAAGGACCTTTGAGTTAGTCACATGATAATGTGTTCACCTGATGTGTTTGTTACCCGGAGAGCACCAGCTAACCAGGTGACCTGCAGCTTGACCTATGGGCTTCTGGCTCAGCCCCCCTTTATAAGAGGGGGAGACATTAAAATCTCTCTTTCTGCTGAGGTACAGTGAAGACCAGACATCTCAGACTTAGTGTCCAGCTACCTGGAGGACTCAAGCCTACCTTCAGCCATGTGCCAGTAAGTCAAGTATTCTATGTCTGCTGTCACTATCTACAGTCAAGTCTATAGTCAAGTCTCTTATAGTCAGCTTGGCTGTCCTAAAGTCTATCTAAGTCACTACAAGTCCCAGCAAGCTGCGAGGTCCTTCTGTGTTACTGGCCACCTCTCTGGGATCCTGGCCTAGCTGTAAAGACTATTACAATCTGTCTACCTCATTAAAGCTACCGTTAACCCTAACCTGGTCTTGGACTATTATTGCCCTGCCTAACCTTGGGATAGTGGGGCTATCGTTCGGGTGGTTACAGGGAAAACAATGCCCTGGCGTCATGAACATTTAGGGTTTAATAACATATGCCCCTGGGCTATAACATCTGCCCCACACACCTCACATTGCACCCTCGTGGCTCACCACAGAAAGATAGGTCCAAAGGAAAGCAACACTCCTATTATATGTGTCCGGGTGCAGGCTGCAGAGTCCTGGTCAGGGGCTCCTCAGCAGCAAAAAAAAAATAAAAAACATGCAAAAACAGCAGCACTCCGTTTGAAATGAATTAGTGCCTGGCTTTATTCATCAGGATTAGCTACGTTTCGGCTGGCTCACACAGCCATTATCAAGCCCCGAAATGTAGCTGATCCTGATGAATAAAGCCAGGCACTAATTCATCTCAAACGGAGTGCTGCTGTTTTAGTTTTGTTTGATAGATATGAGATAGATAGATAAGTAGACCAGGGCCAGTTCTTCCTAAGCAAAATAGACAGCCTCCAAGAGCACCCTCTTGATGGGGGGCACCGCTCTTCCTGCTGCAAGAAAGTTAGAAGCCAGCATCCGAAACACCCACTCATCTAAAGCACCCGCCTAGCCAGAACCTCCACCGCAAGGGGGGGGGGGGGTTACAGTGTGTCACCCCAGTAATAAGGTGATTGATTACATGATGAGGAGATTTGTTGCAGTGTGTCACCCCAGTAGGGAGGTAGGGTGTGTCAAAAGGGCAGAGCCAATGGGCGGGGTCAAGGGGTGGCAAAATTGGCTTTCACCAAGGGTGGAAAAAATCCTTGCACTAGCCCTAAGGTAAAATAAAGAGACTTTATTTGTAACATTCAGTACATGTCACACATTAACAATGGAGTCTAATCATTGTCTCTGCTCCGTCTTCTTCTTCTGGTGTAGTAAGACTATATTAATCTATTTGCTGCTAATGATGATATTTGCAGTGAAAACATTATATTAGAGAATCGCTGTTTATGCAAATTCTTGAATGGGCACCATAGAAGACGTCTTAGTACCCCTTGGTATGAGATCTCTTACCTCATATTGATCAGCTGGCATTATTTGGAGTCCAACTGAAACCCCACTGACTCCGTGAGCAGCATTATAAATACCAGGAACAACACTCACTGGCTCATGTACAAGTTGGCAGGGTACTCTATTATGTTTTATGCATTCACAGCAATGTCCCCTACCGTCCCCAGTATTCAGCCCTCATTACAAAGAATCTTTAGATCCTCTTAAAACTAAGAAAATCCTAAGTAAATAAGAGTGCTTAAAATCTTTCACAATACAGAGGCTGAACATGAAGCTTGGGGCTGTAATACAAATACTGTAGAAGGGTTTTCATCTACCATTTGTAATTTATAACACTAGAGCCCTCTTATGTGGCAAAGGAGTCTTTGGGCACTTTTTTTTGGAACTGTGTAACCTCTGTATCCCCTGTAGTTAAACGGTTTGTCCAGCTATTAAAAACATATCCTTTATTCACAAGTTAGGGGATAAGGGAAACTGGGACCCCGACGATCTCAGAAACAGGGGCCGACTCTTCCCGCTGGGGCCCCGGTTTTAGACACTAAGTTATCTCGGCAGTGACAACCCGCTCAGCCAATCAATGGCTAAGGAGGGACACTGCTGCGTAGTGATTGACTGATCGGCCACTGGCAAGACTAGTACATCTTGGAAGTTGTGGGCCGGAGCATTCAGCAGGGGGAGACGTGCCCTTTTCTGGAAATCGCAGTGGGTCCCAGCAGTCAGACCCCTGCAATTAAACATTTATCCCCTATTCTTTTAATCAGGGATAAGTTATTAATAACTGGATACCCCCTTTAAGACCCTAGCTATAGAAGTTATGTGATGTCCCAGTACAGGTACACGGTCCTGTACTACCTGTAGGCCCTGTCAGGTTGAATCCCTCAGTGACCTGGGGGCTCCCCTGCAGGGACTCCCCTTGTTCTCATGTTGGTTTAGTAAATGTGGTGTATGTGCCTTTAAGAGCATAGACAGGATCCTTATGTCTAGATAGTATACAGGGCCTGTGGAGGTCTCAAGGACCTGTGTGAGTAAGCCTGTCACATGTTATGTTATGCAGTTATATGATTTGTTACAACATGTACTCCCAGAGGGCACCAGCTTAACCTATTACCCACAGCTTGACCAATGGGCTTTAGTCCAGCCCCCCACTATATAAAGGGGCAGCCATCTTTAATTCACTCTCTTTGAGTTATGTGTCTTTGCTGAGGAAGCTACCAGAAATCTCAAGGACAAGTGATCAGCATCTGGAGGCCACAAAGCTACAAGTCTCTCCAGTAAGTCTACAAGTCTATGTCTGCTGTCACCACACCTAGTCAAGTCCTGCACAAAGTCAAGTCTAATTACAAGTCAAGTTTATTACAAGTATTAGTCCAGCAAGGTCATCTGGGTACTAATCCCCTCTCTGGGAATTCTGTCCTTTGCTGTGAAGATAATTACACCTGTCTTCTATTCAGTAAAGCCTCCGTTTACCCTCAACTGGTTGTTGACTCTTTATTCACTACTAGCCCTTGGGATAGCGGAAAATCCGGGCGTGTGGTGTTCCGGAACCCAAAAACCACACTGGCGTCACGAACACATAGGGGTTAATACCAATAATATCTGATCCCACCACTCTCACTGCAGCACCCGTGGTCCCGCCATTCAACGCAGTGATGCACCACAGGAACAGAGGTCACAGCTGCACCCAGGTTCTGGTACCCAAGTAGCCCAAAGGCCAAACATTTATCTGCAGATAGAAACAAACTACCACATGTCTGATAAGGTTTCCATGAAATACTGTTTTGTGTATGTATTCGATCCACCTTTTCTTTGTAACTTTGGGGTGGGTCTCCTTCAATGATTGCCTAGGGCAGCGCACATAGAACACTTGAGCATATTTTTACCTCTTGCTCATAGACTTGATGTCTCCAAAGTCATTTAGCAGCGAGAAAATAAACATCCACAACACTGAAGGGCCGTACTCACATAATTCACATTATTATGATCCAGTTGTAGGATTCGACTATGTATCTAAAGGGTCTTTTCAATGAAGTTAATGTTTTTACAGATGGTTAATAATCTGTTTTTTATAATCTTTCAGCGGTAATGAATATCATCTCTCCACGCACTCACAGCAGCCAATCAGGGGATGCAGGGCTGCAGTAGGGAGGAGGAGAGCAGCAGTCCGAACCAATGATGAGGCAGGAGGTGTATCTGCTTCAGACTTCCTGTAGTTCCTTCTATGGAGCCTGTGATCCGCAAAGTTACAGATCAAGCGCCGCGCACTTTACCCGGCTATATTTTTGGATCGATGTGTGTGTGTGTGTGGGGGGGGGGGGGGGGGAAGGAGGGAGTCTTAGCACTGAGACCCTGAAGGATCAAAACTTTTGACATGTCTTTGACAAGTTTTCTTTGATAAAAGTTTTATCTGTTTAGTTTGAATAGATGCCTCATTTACGCTATGAAGAATGGTGCAGGTACACCAAGTAACACCCAGGTGCTCTCAGGGATGAGTGTGTGTGTCGTCTACCGGTAGACGGTAGAGATGGGCGAATTTTTCAAAAATTAGATTCGGTCAATTTGCTGAATTTTCCCAAAAAAATTCAGGTCCATCCGAATATATTTGCGGTGAATCCCTATTAAAAAACGTCTATTTCCGAGCTACAGAGAGCCTCAATAGGGGTGTAAAACACTTTGCCTTGCCATAACACACATAGGGTGTGTGCTGTGTTAGTGAAATAATACTGTTATTCAGTATGACATGCGGATTAGAGGTGTCGCTATTAGAATCACTGCAGCAGAGCAGGGAGGTGGCATTAGCATGATGAAACCATAGGGTGGCACAATAGCAGAGCCTGGAGGTGGCAGCAGCATGATGAGACCATAGGGCGGCACAGTGATAGAGCCTGGAGGTGGCAGCAGCATGAAGAGAGGTGGCAGCTTTGGCTCCACACTTCCCACTGCTGCCACCATGCTGACTGCCAACCATGCTACCACCTTGCTGGCTCAGCTGCTGCCTCACGGGCAACCTGCCACCCTCTTCTCCTGATGATGATGAAGCCCCTTCTGCACCCGGCTCCCAAGTGCGATCAGCTTCATCATCATCAAACTGTGTCTGCATGTCACTGATGTCCTCCTTAAGTTCCTCAACGATGTCTACTTCAGGAGCCTGAATGCTTGCAACATCACCTCCCATGCCACTCTCCCCATCACTATTTGCCCGCCTAGCGGAGGAAGCGGCGGATGTCTCCTCCACGTCCTTGCTGTATAGTGGAGCTGAGCCCACAGCATACAATACTTCCCTGGGTGAGGGAACAGCATAGGACAGAGGCGGTTGGAGGCCAGGGATTGCTCCCGGGCCATGTCAACTGGGGGTTGTGTCTGAGAAACCCATCTACTGTTGACTGGGGTGTCGCATGTCACTTGGGATAAGTTGGATGACCTTGTTAACCAATCAATGACGGCTGCTGGATTGCTGGTCGAGACATGACCACTAGCTGACCCCGGGAGCTCAGACCTCTCGCTGCGACTCCTGCTGCCATGCGCCCCTACTCTGCTACGACCTCTGCCTGCACCCTATTAAATTTAGGCCTCTGACGCCTTTTGCCTCTGTGCATGGCCTGGCACTTCTCTGCCTGACATACTTGTCGAACAGTGAAGTTTTAAAGAGCAATACTCCCCTATATGTCTGCAACAGAAACTTGCGGAACACGCAATGTGTGTGTATTTATATATATGTATGTATATATATATATATATATATATATATATATATTGTGGCAGTGTGGCAAGGAAAGGGTGTATTTCCTTGGCTCACCCTGCAGAAGCTCTCACCTGCTTCTTAAGTAATGAGGCAGGAGGTGTATATGAGATGTAGACTCAGTCTAATGTGGGCTCTTCCTAGGAGACAGCATGTGGGCTGTAGGGAAGAGACAGAGCCTGCTGAGGAGTACACAGCCCGAGCTATGAGTGGCTCAAAGAGAGTGACATGAATTGTGAGTAGAAGGTTGCAGGGGACATATGTTTAACCGGCTGAGGGAAGCTCAGCAGTTGTTAGTCATGACAAGCTGATCTGTTTAGTCAGTGACCAGACGGTCTAGGACTTTGTTTTGTTCCTGCTTTTTGTTTATTTCTTTCCCTGCAACCTGTCTAATAAAACAAACAAGGTGCCAGATTTGCATTAGAAACGCTTGTTTGCTGGTTTATTGAGAAGAAACGCATCCTGTGGCGTAGTCCAGGACGATCCCAGAGCTAATCCCCAAGACTGGTCTACACAATATATATATATATATATATATATATATATATATATATATGTCCCTGCTTTTACAATAACAGGCCATTATACGCTTGAGACTGAAAACACGTACAACAGCGGAGTGCGTCTATGTTTTACTTTTTATAGAGAAATATGCCCTTATACTGCTGCAACAGAAACTTGCGGAACACTCAATGTGTGTGTATATACAAGCAAAAAGAAAGATAGCCAGCACAACAGCCCAATACACGGGTGCACACTGCTATGGCAGATACAGAGTATACAAAAAAAGAGGATTGCAGCAGCACACATTGGTCAAAAAATTTAGGCTCTTAGCGCACTTTTTGATCAAAACTTGTCCCCCTTCCACCACGGGGAGGTGGCCTCATTTAGGATGGGACCCTAGCACAAATTCTGAGCCTAACGCTCAAATATCCACTCACCTCTGCTGGGCATATAGCCTCTGACTGGGTGACATGCTGGATCCATAGACAATTTAAAACTCCACCTGTGAAAAAGGGGGAGGGGTGCACAGCTAAAGAGGGTGCCATCATGGATCCAGCATGTCACCCAGTCAGAGGCTATATGCCCAGCAGCAGTGAGTGGATATTTGAGTGTTAGGCTCAGAATTTGTGTTAGGGTCCCATCCTAAATGAGGCCACCTCCCCGTGGTGGATGGGGGACACGTTTTGATCAAAAAGTGCGCTAAGAGCCTCAATTTTTTGAAGAATGTGTGCTGCTGCAATCCTCTTTTTTTGTATACAATGTGTGTGCATATATATCCCTGCTTTTACACTAACAGGCCACTATAAGCTTGAAACAGAAAACACGTACAACAGCAGAGTGTGCATATACTTCACTTCTTTTTTTGAGTAATACGCCCCAGTACGGTTGCACCAGAAATAAGGGTAACAATCTAGTGTGTAAGTCTTTTAGTGCTTTTACACTTACTGCCCCCTATTAGCTTTAACCAGAAAAAACGTAGAACTGAGGAGTGCGTATATATTTATTTCTCTTTTTTTTTTAGTAATACGCCCCAGTACAGTTGCAACAGAAAAAAGCATACTCTCTCTCTCTTTCTCTGAGCTGTCCCTGCACAAACTATGGTTGCTTGCAGTCTTTGAATGGGGAGTGTGTGGTAGCCCTTGGGGGTGGTGGTATAGTATTGGTATATGAGGGGTTAATGTTAACCCTATAGTTTGTGAGACGCCAGGCTGAGGGCTGGTATGCTGAATCAATGTTCCGGCCTATCGCCGCCCTTCCCAGTAACGATAGGTGCATGAAATGACTGAAGGTCCACAAAGAGATTGAACTTGAACGTGAATAACTTTAATGAAGTGCTTGCAATATCCACGGCACAGTAACAGTCTCATATAAACAGTCCTTAGGTTACTTAGTGACTGGCAGTTGTTGCGGACCTTGAGTTAGTGATACAGTCTCTAAATTTAGGGAGAGATTTGTAGATCCATCCGGATTTAGGGGAGTTATTAGGTCCGGTGATGCTGCAGAGTGTTTGGAAATTGATACACTCTATAATTAGAATTCAGGTAGAAGAAACAGACATGGTCGCACATCTACAATCTTGTATAATGATCTAATTGCTTCTCAGCATAGTATCAAAAACTAACAGGTTGCTAGTATACATTTTTGATCAAAAAGTACAAGCCCACTCGCCACGTCAAGGCCACCTATTTAGAGTGGGTCCCTAACGTCCCCAGCATAAAATGGCGTAGCACCGGGCGGCGACCACCACCGCCGCGACACCAGTGCCCACGGGGGGGAACGACCCACTGGCAGAGCGGCCCCAATGCCACTCAAACCAGTCTATGGGCCGCACCCCCCCACACACACAGACACGGCGCCACGGCAGCAACGGACGCCGCACAGCACCACACCTGTGTGAACAAGGTGTAACAGCTCACTTACCATGCTCTCTCAGTCAGACTGGGAGGCTGCTAGAAAAGAAATGGCCCTTGTGTAGCTAACTACTACTTATATAGGGTTGGGCTGAGGGGGTCGGGAAGAGTGCAGACACATGTTCAAAAAAAAAAAAAAAAGGAGGGGATAGAAAACATAATGTGAATTCAGGTAGAAGAAACAGACATGGTCGCACATCTACAATCTTGTATAATGATCTAATTGCTTCTCAGCATAATATCAAAAACTAACAGGTTGTTAGTATACATTTTTGATCAATAAGTACAAGTCCACTCGCCACGTCAAGGCCATCTATTTAAAGCGGTGGTGGTCGCCGCCCAGTGCTACACCATTTTATGCTAGGGACGTTAGGGACCCACTCTAAATAGGTGGCCTTGATGTGGTGAGTGGGCTTTGTACTTTTTGATCAAAACGTATATACTAACAACCTGTTAGTTTTTGAAATTATGCTGAGAAGCAATCAGATCATTGTGCAAGATTGTACGGGGCGAATCTGATTGGTCCGAACATCTGCCATTCACCATTACATGGTGTAATGGGATTGCTTACGTCACAGGGCCTCCAAAGGTCCTTAAGCCTAATACCATAGAGTTCACCTAGTCACATGACTTGCAGGTCCTGCAACGCTATGGAAACAAGTAATTAACCATTTATTTACAAATAAATCATTACATTTACGTTAACCTTATATAGACCACTGGTCTACTAGTAGAAATAGAGCCGACAAGGGGTAAACTACATTACAGGGATCCCTACGTCCTAGGGACTCTGGCTATGGGGACCTATACATAAATAGGTACCGTATAGAATGTGGTACCGGGACACCACAAGTGCTTCCTGTGATGATCTCAATTAGCAGACTATGAAACAACTTCTAAACTCTCCCTGCCTGCCTGCAGTGATGCGGGCTTGAGGTCAATAGATTTCCCCTGTGCTGATCTGTATTTTCAGTAACGCTGATTAGTGACCACACAATGTCTGCTCTTTGTCTAGCCAGAATGAATGCGGGCTTGAGGTGAATGGATTCGCCGCTGTAAAGATCTGTATTGTCAGTAACGGTGATTAGTGACCACACAGTGTCTGCTCTTTGTCTAGCCAGAATGAATGCGGGCTTGAGGTGAATGGATTCGCCGCTGTAAAGATCTGTATTGTCAGTAACGGTGATTAGTGCGGAAATGCCCGTCTTCGGCAATGGCTGCCGAATATATAGAGCTGTGAAATCACAGGGCTGGCTGGCTGCTGATAGGCTGCATGCCGCCATGTGATTCAGGGTGATCCCGCCTACCCGCCTTCTCACACATGTACCCTCCATTTTAGCCCCCAGGCCCGTACAAAATGTAGTGAATGACACGAGTCGTTACCACAAAGCGGAAGGAAATTTGGATTAATTCAGAATAAAATTTTTCATGAAATTCGGAATGAATTCAACTTCGTCAGCTTCGATTCGCCTATCTCTAGTAGAAGGCATGCGCTTCATCCATTCCTAAGGGGGCGCTAATGATGCCCGAGAGCTGTACTCGGGTCTTTTCTGCGCTTCAATAGGTATGAATGGAGCGTGTGCCGGCTGCAGTACGCACTCCTCACTGAGTGCCAGGGTCCAGTCCCGGTGATCGCCAGGGGGCCCCAGCGGCCAGACCCTCCGCGATCAGCTACTTATCCATTAATTTTCAATGGAGATCTTCTAAAGTATAAGTATAGTATAAGTATAATATTTTTAGGAACAAGTGTTTTATTCTGTTCCTTAGCTATATTTGTTTCTGGGAAAGACAAGTGACAGTCATTATGTCAACCATTGCACTTCCCACATGGTTTGTTACCCAGCTTTTCCAGAATTCTGATTTTAAAATTTGTGAAAGCTGTGTGGCAAGCCCTAAGGGTACCATAATAATACTGTTTACCACCCAGCTTTCCCTGGAAGACATATAAATGGAAACATCTCACGTCACCATTTTACCAGCATGACAGCAGAGGATGACCTTATTTGCTAGTGATTTTATTAGTACATAAAAGCAATGATTCTGTATGGGTCATGTTGTGCAGGTGGTACGACAGATCCAATATGAAGTGACCTCATGCTCGAAAGACTTTGAAGCAAAGCAGACTTGTGGTGTTTGAGGTTCTGGGGGAAGCCTTGTAGGGAGAGAAGAGTTATGTGATGTTTATTTGGGGCAGTCAGGGATGTAGCACAAGTCATCATCTGCCAGCCCGGTCTTCTCTTGTGGTCGGGGGCTTAAGCACTTGGCTTGAAGGGTTTATGGTGTAATGGAAAAAACACATTTGTGTACGATGCAGAATATGTTGGCAAAGAATGGAAATGACTAAAAAGGAGCAATTATTACAGAGCCGCGTGGTGAACAGAACTCCGTGTTATGGCTGAGAGTGAATGATCCGCAACGTAACTGCGGCACAAAGTACAAACTGCTGGTTATTAACGACAGTGTTCTACAATTCACTAGTCAGCTAAGTACAATGTACAGCGATAAGTCTGCCCCATCCTTCGTTTTACATAGGACTAGAGCATGTTATATAGTCAGGACCGGTGCAAGGATTTTTGTCACCCTAGGCAAAAGCTCATTTCTCCGCCCCCTTGACTCCTCCCATTGAAACCCCACCCCTTACTACTGTGGTGACACACTGTAACAAACCTCCTCCTCATGTAATCACCTTACTACTGGGGTGACACACTGTAACAAACCTCCTCCTCATGTAATCACCTTACTACTAGGGCAACACACTGTAACAAACCTCCTCCTCATGTAATCACCTTACTACTGGAGCGACACACTGTAACAAACCTCCTCCTCATGTAATTACCTTACTACTGGGGCGACACACTGTAACAAACCTCCGCCTCATGTAATCACCTTACTACTGGGGCGACACACTGTAACAAACCTCCTCCTCATTTAATCACCTTACTACTGGGGCGACACACTGTAACAAACCTCCTCCTCATGTAATCACCTTACTACTAGGGCAACACACTGTAACAAACCTCCTCCTCATGTAATCACCTTACTACTGGAGCGACACACTGCAACAAACCTCCTCTTCATGAAATCTCCTTACTACTGGGGTGACACACTTTCACAAACCCCCTCCTCTTGTTGGCTCCTAACTGCTGGGGTGACACATTGTAACAAACCTCCTCCTCATGTAATCTCCTTACTACTGGGGTGACACACTGTAACAAACCTCCTCCCCATGTAATCTCCTTACTAATGGGGTGACACACTGTAACAAACCCTCTCCTCATCTAATCAGCTTACTACTGGGGTGACACACTGTAACAAACCTCCTCCTCATGTAATCTTCTTACTACTGGGGTGACACACTGTAACAAACCTCCTCCTCATTTAATCACCTTACTACTGGGGTGACACACTGTAACAAACCTCCTCCTCATTTAATCACCTTACTACTGGGGTGACACACTGTAACTAACCTCGTCCTCATGTAATCACCTTACTACTGGGGCGACACACTGTAACAAACCTCCTCCTCATGTAATCATCTTACTACTGGGGCGACACACTGTAACAAACCTCCTCCTCATGTAATCTCCTTACTACTGGAGTGACACACTGTAACAAACCTCCTCTTCATGATATCTCCTTACTACTGGGGTGACACACTGTAACAAACCTCCTCCTCTTGTTATCTCCTAACTGCTGGGGTGACACATTGTAACAAACCCCCTCCTCATGCAATGTCCTTACTATTGGGGTGACACACTGTAACAAACCTCCTCCCCATGTAATCTCCTTACTAATGGGGTGACACACTGTAACAAACCCTCTCCTCATCTAATCAGCATACTACTGGGGTGACACACTGTAACAAACCTCCTCCTCATGTTATCACCTTACCACTGGGGTGACAGTTTTGTGGCTGTCAGGACCTGGAAAAATAACTTTCTTGTGGGGCAGAAAGGCACCCCCATCAAGGGGGCGCTCTAGGCAGCTGCCTATTTAGCCTATAGGTGGAGCTGGCCCTGGTTATAGTAATTGTCTGCTTGTATGTCATAATACAGTGTTTTCCAAACAGTGTGCCTCCAGCTGTTCCAAAACTACAACTCCCAGCATGCCGTTGGCTGTCTGGGCATGCTGGAAATTGTAGTTTTGCAACAGCTGGAGACGCACTGTTTGGAAAACGCTGTCCTAATAGGTTATAAAAAAATGTGTGTAAGCCCAGTAGGTAATGGCAGGTGTGAGAATTTTTTTATAGGGAACCTGTATTTTTTTTAAAAAAACTTCTAAAACTTGGAGGATTCACCGAACACATGGGCGTATTAAAGGGGTACTCCAGATTAGGTAAATGTATCCCCTCTCCAATACATAGGGGATAAGTGTCTTATGGCTGGGGGTCCGACTGCTGGACCACTCCCCCCCCCCCCCCCCCTCCCTGCAATCCCTTGAACGATGCCCGGGCTCTTCTTCTGCACGGAGCGGGAGTCGGCATGTGCCCTCCATGCCTCTCTAAGTTTGAGCCGAAACGCTGAACTCGTGTATCTCCAGCGAGAAATTCTGGCCAGACATTCTGTGGGGAGCTAGGACTACCCGGAAATGTGATGTCTCTATAATATGTTCATTCTTTTTGCAAAATCCGGAATTTGAATTTCCACAGCAGATGTTTCCGAAATTTTGCAGTGTGAACGATGCAGCAAAATCCAATAGAAAAAAAAAATTGGAGGCTACTGCAGTAGAATTTCTAAGTAGAGTTTTTCAGCCAGATTCGGCTCGGTAATTTGGCTGTGTAAATCAGCCTTTAAGGAGTATTTCCATCTCAACTAACGTGGTTAAAGGGGTATTCCAGGGAAAAACTTTTTCATATATATCAACTGGCTCCAGAAAGTTAAACAGATTTGTCAATTACTTCTATTAAAAAATCGTAATCCTTTCAGTACTTATGAGCTTTTGAAGTTAAAGTTGTTCTTTACTGTCTAAATCCCCTCTGATGACACGTGTCTCGGGAAACGCCCAGATTAGAAGATGTTTGCTATGGGGATTTGCTTCTAAACTGGGTGTTTCCCGAGACACGTGTCATCAGAGAGGACTTACTTCAGAAGCTCATAAGTATTGAAAGGATTAAGATTTTGTAATAGAAGTAATTTACAAATCTGTTTAACTTTCTGGAGCCAGTTGATATATAAAAAAAGTTTTTTCCTGGAATACCCCTTTAAACTTGTATTGTACAAGAAGGTCAAATATTATCCCCCTCTCCTGATACTCCTGACACTTTCCTCTTTTTGTTGACAGCTCATTGCCTAGGCCCTAGGATATAGTCCACCGCTCCACTTTATATCAAGATATATATATATATATATATATATATATATATATAAACAAACAACAAAAAACGTTGTCTCAAATGGCTGGAGGTGCTCAACCCCAATATATATATATATATGTATATAGGGGAATATGCAAAACAGCTCATTACATCACCTTTTCAGGCGATGTTCCCTGGTATCAGCTTAGCTCCAGTTACGGAATATAAAAAGCTAATCGGGATTAATGCCAAGCCAGAACTCTCTCTCCAGAAGGAAAGAGCACCCATCTGCAGACAGCTGTTTCGGGGTTTATTGAAAGAGCTTTATTGTCCGTTCAGTCATTAAAAGTCATACAATAAATTACAATCACACAAAGCATGACAGTACAATACACAGCAAAGGTCCCCTAAGCTATACATCGCACATCATGCTACTCTAACACTCCGCTCAATCCTGTAATAGAAAAGCACAAGAGATCGAATAACAAAACAATACAATCTGTGATCGGGGTAGCGGCGTGGGCGACTATGTGAGGGTGGGGAGGGGGCGGATCACAGGGCCAAACTGCTGGGCTGTATCTTGAAAGAGACATGGGAGAAGGAGAGACCCATCTGCATACAGCTGTTTCGGGTTACTTGCCCCTCGTCAGTACAGAGCAGGGTAATCTGGCTTGGCTGAGATGAGGGGCCTTAGACCAACTAAACGGGATGAGTATTTAACTCAGGGAGAGTTCACCACTCCTGGTGTGACGGGGCTGGTGTCAAGGGCCACTAAGCACTCCGCAGGTATTCTGGGTAGGGGAATATGCAAATCAGCTCATTACATCACCTTTTCAGGCGATGTTCCCTGGTATCAGCTTAGCTCCAGTTACGGAATATAAAAAGCTAATCGGGATTAATGCCAAGCCAGAACTCTCTCTCCAGAAGGAAAGAGCACCCATCTGCAGACAGCTGTTTCGGGTTACTTGCCCCTCGTCAGTACAGAGCAGGGTAATCTGGCTTGGCTGAGATGAGGGGCCTTAGACCAACTAAACGGGATGAGTATTTAACTCAGGGAGAGTTCACCACTCCTGGTGTGACGGGGCTGGTGTCAAGGGCCACTAAGCACTCCGCAGGCATTCTGGGTAGGGGAATATGCAAATCAGCTCATTACATCACCTTTTCAGGCGATGTTCCCTGGTATCAGCTTAGCTCCAGTTACGGAATATAAAAAGCTAATCGGGATTAATGCCAAGCCAGAACTCTCTCTCCAGAAGGAAAGAGCACCCATCTGCAGACAGCTGTTTTGGGGTACTTGCCCCTCGTCAGTACAGAGCAGGGTAATCTGGCTTGGCTGAGATATTTTGCAACATCTGGAGGTCCACAGGTTGGAGACCACTGCAGTAGAGCATACATGTAGTGGGTGCCAGCAGTAAAGTCCACTCCAAGTCATGGTCCGTCTGCTCAATATACAGCAAAGAGGTTCTGCAGCACCCCAGGATAGATTCAAAACGTGATTTTATTTTCCTATAAAGATACTATATGAAAATAAAATCACGTTTTGAATCTATCCCGGAGTGCTGCAGAACCTCTTTGCTATATATCTACAAAGGATAGGGGATAAGATATTTTTCGGCGGAGTACTCCTTTAAATCACATAAACAAAGAACCACATGATTGTAAGAGAAAAAAAACTGAAAAAAAATCATGTACAAAAACGTAAGAAGGCATAAATGGCTTCCAATAAAACTGGACCAAATGTACGGTGGCGATAAAAGAACTAGTGAGAGAATGGTGACAGTCTCTGTACAGCACTATGGAATAAGCTGGCGCTATCGAGAGTGTGACTCAGAATAGGTATCATCCTATAATGCTTTGTTTTCATATAACTGTGGTGGCCCAGTACAGGGCTTGCCCTCCTGTACCTTTTTCTGTCCTGTGTGGCGGACTCTATTTCAATGTCCCCTGGGTCCACCTCCATTCTACAAACCCTGAATGGTTAAAGGGGTACTCCGGTGGGAAAACTTTATTTATTTATTTTAAATCAACTGGTGCAAGAAAGTTAAACAGATTTGCGAATTACTTCTATTAAATTTTTTTTAATCCTTCCAGTACTTATTAGCTGCCGAATACTACAGAGGAAATGATTTTCTCTTTGGAAAACAGAGCCCTCGGCTGACATCATGAGCACAGTGCTCTCTGCTGACACCTCTGTGCATTTTGAGAACTGTCCAGAGTAGGAGAAAATCCCCATAGCAAACATATGCTGCTCTGGACAGTTCCTAAAATGGACAGAGATGTCAGCAGAGAGCACTGTGGTCTTGATATCAGCAGAGAGTACTGTGTTCCAAAAAGAAAAGAATTTCCTCTGTAGTATTCAGCAACTAATAAGTACTGGAAGGATAAAGATTTTTTAATAGAAGTAATTTACAAATCTGTTTAACTTTCTGGCACCAGTACTCCACCGGAGTACCCCTTTAACAGTGCCTTATGTGATTTATTAATTTGTCTCTTTGATGTTAATATGCCTTTAAATGTTGTTACCAAGTCATGTAACCAGGGAAGATGTCAGTGACCAGGTGACTTGTATGGTGACCTATAGGACCCCTCCAAATTGCTCCCTTATAAATCCAGGGAGGAGCTAGCTAGTTGAGTCTAGAGTTTTCTGAGGTTCAGTCAAGACCTGAGAGTGTCTGGTGTCCTAAGAGAGACCAAGGCCTAACCACGCAACCACGCTTCCACCAACCGTGTACCCCTACAGGTGAAAGTCATACCTGGTAAGCAACTACAGGGGAGAAGTTTAGTCAGTCATAGTCAAGTCTGTTCAGCCTGCTAAAGTTAGCGTGGGTCTGCTTAATTCAGTCCACTGCAAGTCCCAGCGAGTCTCATAAGTCACTGGTCATCTCCTTGGGCCTAACTGTAAAGACTATACCATCTGTCTATCTCAGTAAAGCCGCCGTTGTTCCATAACCTTGCATCGGAGTGATTATTTTGCCTGCAGCTGGCCCAGGAACCAGCGGCCATACTTCGGGTGGTGTAGAGGAGAACCACGCCCTGGCGTCACGAACACAATGGGTTAATGCCATCTGCCCCTAGGGTAATAACATCTGCCCTTTCATCGCACCCTCACCACATAACCTTGTACTTTCTTTGGGTCCTGATGCCGTTTATGGGCCAGAGCTGTTAGGGAACATACGAATTTAGTAAACTATGGGACAATATTTACATTGAGTTTTATTTTGTTTGTGTCCTTTTTTTAACTTCCTTCCATTCTTCTCTGTCTCCAGCCGCTGTTCCTGGCAGTGGTTTACGCTCTGGCCCCCAGTTCCTCTTGTATATATTTACTTCACATATAGTTGAAAGGGAAACTATTAGTCATTTATATTGGTCAAAGTTAAACACAAATGGATTAAACCATTAATCCCTTTTGATGGAATCAGTTGTCAGGAAAAAATGTACAGCTGGCGATGGATACCAGGAGAATCTCTGCTGAATAATGGGCAAACCCAAAAAGACAGGGTGACACTTGTCTACCAGAGCAGTGTTTCCCAACCATGGTGCCTCCAGCTGTTGCAAAACTACAACTCCCAGCATGCCCAGACAGCCGAAGGCTGTCTGGGCATGCTGGGAGTTGTAGTTTTGCAACAGCTAGAGGCGACCTGGTTGGCAAACATTACACTAGAGGATGATCCCAGGTTCTGATACAGTAATGGGCCCCAAAAGCAACTCCAATGTCTTGCTGCTTGACCAAAATGTACACCCCAAAGAAGCAGACCCTAGCAAGAGGGGGCACAGGTATCTCAATTGAGAGCACCTTTAAAAAAAATAAAAAAATAAAAACTCCAACAACAACTTAACCCCTTAAGGACTCAGCCCATTTTGGCCTTAAGGACTCAGACAATTTAATTTTTACGTTTTCATTTTTTCCTCCTCGCCTTCTAAAAATCATAACTCTTTTATATTTTCATCCACAGACTAGTATGAGGGCTTGTTTTTTGCGCGACCAGTTGTCCTTTGTAATGACATAACTCATTATATCATAAAATGTATGGCGCAACCAAAAAACACTATTTTTGTGGGGAAATTAAAACGAAAAACGCAATTTTGCTAATTTTGGAAGGTTTTGTTTTCACGCCGTACAATTTATGGTAAAAATGACATGTGTTCTTTATTCTGAGGGTCAATACGATTAAAATGATACCCATTATTATATACTTTTATATTATTGTTGCGCTTTAAAAAAATCACAAACTTTTTAACCAAATTAGTACGTTTATAATCCCTTTATTTTGATGACCTATAACTTTTTTATTTTTCCGTATAAGCGGCGGTATGGGGGCTCATTTTTTGCGCCATGATCTGTACTTTGTTTTGATACCACATTTGCATATAAAAAACTTTTAATACATTTTTTATAATTTTTTTTTAAATAAAATGTATTAAAAAAGTAGGAATTTTGGACTTTTTTATTTTTTTTTCGTTCACGCCGTTAACCGTACGGGATCATTAACATTTTATTTTAATAGTTCGGACATTTACGCACGCGGCGATACCAAATATGTCTATAAAAAAAAATTTACGCTTTTTGGGGGTAAAATAGGAAAAAACGGACGTTTTACTTTTTTATTGGGGGAGGGGATTTTTCACCTTTTTTTTTACTTTTACTTTTACATTTTTTTACATTTTTTTTTACATTTGAATAGTCCCCATATGATTGCTAATACTGATCTGTTCTATGTATAGGACATAGAACAGATCAGTGTTATCGGCGATCTTCTGCTCTGGTCTGCTCGATCACAGACCAGAGCAGGAGACGCCGGGAGCCGGACGGAGGAAGGAGAGGGGACCTCCGTGCGGTGTTATGAATGATCGGATCCCCGCAGCAGCCCTGCGGGCGATCCGATCATTCATTCAAATCGCGCACTGCGATTGATCCCGGCACCTGAGGGGTTAATGGCGGACGCCCGCGAGATCGCGGGCGTCGGCCATTGCCGGCGGGTCCCTGACTGCGATCAGCAGCCGGGATCAGCCGCGCATGACACGGGCATCGCTCCGATGCCCGCGGTTATGCTTAGGACGTAAATGTACGTCCTGGTGCGTTAAGTACCACCGCACCAGGACGTACATTTACGTCCTGCGTCCTTAAGGGGTTAAAGGGGTACTCCCGTAGAAAACTTTTTTTTTTTTTTTAAATCAACAGGTGCCAGAAAGTTAAACAGATTTGTAAATCACTTCTATAAAAAAATCTTAATCCTTCCAGTACTTTTTAGTGGCTGTATACTAAAGAGAAATCCAAAAAAGAAATGCATTTCCTCTAATGTCATGACCACAGTGCTCTCTGCTGACCTCTGCCGTCCATTTTAGGAACTGTCCTGAGCAGCATATGTTTGCTATGGGGATTTTCCTCTGCTCTGGACAGTTCCTAAAATGGATGGCAGATGTCAGCAGAGAACACTGTGGTCATGACATTAGAGGAAATGCATTTCTTTTTTGGATTTCTCTTTAGTATACAGCCCCTAAAAGGTACTGGAAGGATTAAGATTTTTTAATAGAAGTGATTTACAAATCTGTTTAACTTTCTGGCACCAGTACCCCTTTAATTCTATAGAGAAGCTTACGGAGAAAAATGGACAGAAACCCCTACAGTCAGCAGCACATTATAGTATACGCTAGTACTCATGTGGTGTCCCATGTACATGTGTTATATGTATATATTATCTTACTGTACCTTTAAGTGAGGAGCTGTGTAAACCCATGTGACCCTGCCTGCCAATGGGAACCTCTAAATTCCTTAGAATATAGTGTAGGGGGGGGGGAGGCGTCTCATCCAGTCATTCTGTAGGGAATCCCCCCGCACAGAGGAAATTCAAGCCCTGGCGGAGAAAGTCACAGGACCTTGTCAGAACCCTAGCGACCTGGAACAATCTTCAATCTCATATCAAGTCAATATTAATCTATAGGGTGAAAAGCACCATAAGTCCCAGCAAGGCAACAGGGCTCCCAAGGGGTTACACTACATCCTCTCCACTCTGCTCCATACTGTTAGCGTGTAATACCATCTGCGCCCTGCTCAGTAAAACGCAGTTATCCGTAACCCAACATCAGTGTGTTCCTTTACACCCCATGTCTGGACCAGGAGAAACTGTCTCCAACCTTGGACCGTTATAGGATAACAGTGCCCTGGCGTCACGAAGTGATCAGGTATTTCCTAGCACCCCCGTGGCTACCACAAAGTTAAAACACTTTCCTAAGTTCACGTTGATTTAAGGAGAAGTCTCATGGATAAATATTAAACAACAATTGTGACTTACCTGCCACCGCTCCCTGTGTAGCAGGTAAGTGCTACACAGGGAGCCCGGTATTGCCGCTCGAGACCTCCGCTTGGGGGAGCCCGTAGTGTGATGCGTTGACCACAGGAACTGGGAAGAAGATGGCAGAGGAGGTTCAGAGCGGCAATACGAGACACTGCGGAAGCGGCAGCAGGTGAGTCCCGTTTGTTGTTTTATGTTCTGGCAGCCCGGGAATAATGTCCGCACATATTTGTCCATGAGACTTCTTCTTTAGGGTCTATTCACACGTACAGTGTTCTGTCATTCAGTTTACATTGAAATCTGCAGCAGAAAACCCTGCGCATAAAATCTGCACAGAATACTGTACATGTGAATAGACCATTAATAGACACTTATTATACAGTGGTCCCTCAACATACGATGGTAATCCGTTCCCAACGGACTGTCGTTTGTTGAAACCATCGTATGTTGAGGGATCCGTGTAAAGTATAGGACAGTGGTCTACAACCTGCAGACCTCCAGATGTTGCAAAACTACAACACCCAGCATGCCCGGACAGCCAACGGCTGTCCGGGCATGCTGGGAGTTGTAGTTTTGCAACATCTGGAGGTCTGCAGGCTGAAGACCACTGTTAGAGGAAGTTGTACTCACCTGTCCCCGCCGCTCCGGACCGTCACCGCTGCCCGGGATGTTGCCGCGTCCCTGAGGTGTCCCCGACGCTCCGGCAAGGCCTCTGCTTCCCCGGCATCCTCGCTCTCCATTGCCACCATCACGTCGCTACGCGCGCCGCTCCTATTGGATGACGGGACGGCGTGCGCAGTGCCGTGATGACGACGAGGGAGAGCGCCGAAGATGCAGGGGATCCCGAAGAGGACGCGCCGGAGCCCCGAGGACAGGTAAGTGATTGTCAGCGGACCACACGGGGCACCGTAAACGGCTATCCAGTCTGCGCTGCCGGATAGCCGTTTATGCGATGGCCCCGACATACAAAAGCATCGTATGTTGATGCTGCCTTCAACATGCGATGGCCTCTGAGAGTTCATCGTATGCTGAAATGATCGTATGTAGGGGCCATCGTAGGTCGGGGGGGGGGGGGGTCACTGTACTACTTGGTACCTTGAGCAGGAGATCGGGGGTTACTCTTCTATGTTACTTCCCCGCCCCTTTCTTTCCTTTACCCTAATGTGTTAATCTGCTAATTGTTTTCTTCTCTGATATATTATTGTTGAAAATGTTGAATAAAAACTATTTACAAAAACAAAACACACGACCCTACCAGGACCCCCGTGCTGTAGGGCAACAGTGCTAACCAATGAGACACTATGTTTTATGTGATGTAGCCCAGAATAGCACATGATTAACCCTTATAGCATTCAGCTCTAGGTAATCTATATGAAGCAGGTGAACACCCCAAAGCCTCCTGAGAAAGCTATACGTCTGTATACACAGGATATCCTGCTGTCTCATATCTACTTCATCCTCGGCAGACTATAGGCAAGATGGTGCAGTGCTGCGGCAAGTGTGATGTCATCCTGCCTATGACTGACACCAGGAGATCGGACTTTTAGGATTTCTATACACACAGTAGCAGCGACCATAGGTTAAAGGGGATATCCCATCTTGAGAATGGGGGACGCTTTGGATGAATGGACTGGCAGAGCACATTCTGGATACTACTTCATGCATTCTGTATGGAAGATTCAAACATTGCAGAGTACTGATCTGCTGATCTCTGATGTATGTCAAGTGCCATAGACAGTGAGGGGAGCTGAGGCCAAGCATGCACTCTGCTGCTCATTCACTGGGGGGACCTCCGTTCTCAGGATCGATAGTTGGACCCTCACTTATGAGCTAGTTGTGGCGGCCACTGGGTGTTGGTAGACGTACCTTGATCACTTTGTGACGCCAGGGCACCGTTTATCCGATCCATGGTCCGAAGGTGGGAAGCAGTCTTCCTGGGCCAGACACGATGAGCCAATAAACACAATGATGTCAGGTTACAGTTAACTGCTTTTATTGAGCTTGTGAAGTTGGTATAACACAGACAGCTGGCTTTATTATGAGAGTGCAGCGTACCCCTTGCGAGCCTTGTTGCTGTTCTGAGACCTGTGGTGCTTTTCACCGGACAGAATTGTAGAATTTGCAGTACTGATTGCTAGGGTCCTTCCAAGGATGACCAGTAGTGGAATGGAGTAGGCCTCTGCTAAGAACACACAACACAGCACACCTGAGCTTAGCTGTTGCTCAGGAGCACACACTGGGTGAACTCACTGCATACTGACTAACTCCTCCCCTGTACCTCACTATACAGAGGGGACTTTGGGGGTCTCATTGGTTCACATGGGGCTCACTGCTCACAATTTTAAAGGCACAGTAATACATTAAACTTACATACATGAAACAATAACACAATTAATTTAAAGAAAATATATTACTCTTATTTAACAATATTCACATAATTGCTATACTAAAGAATGTCAGTGGGCCCAACACTCTGTGCTGCCAGGCTGCCCGAGTCAGTCCTCAACCAAGAGGACAGCCACTTGTGCTGGGACACCACATAGTTACCCCCTATCCTGTGGACCCCACCAATCAGCTAGTTATCCCCTATGCTATGTACCCCCACTGATCAGCTTGTTATCCCCCATCCTGTGGACCCCCACTGGTCAGCTAGTTATCCCCCATCCTGTGGACCCCCACTGATCAGCTAGTTACCCCCTATCCTGTGGACCCCCACTGATCAGCTAGTTACCCCCTATCCTGTGGACCCCCACTGATCAGCTAGTTACCCCCTATCCTGTGGACCCCCACTGATCAGCTTGTTATCCCCCATCCTGTGGACCCCCACTGATCAGCTAGTTATCCCCCATCCTGTGGACCCCCACTGATCAGCTAGTTACCCCTTATCCTGTGGACCCCCACTGATCAGCTAGTTACCCCCTATCCTGTGGACCCCCACTGATCAGCTAGTTACCCCCTATCCTGTGGACCCCACTGATCAGCTTGTTATCCCCTTTCCTGTGGACCCCACCTGATCAGTTAGTTATCCCCTATCCTGTGGAACCCCACTGATCAGCTAGTTATCCCCTATCCTGTGGACCCCCACTGATCAGCTAGTTATCCTCTATCCTGTGGACCCCCACTGATCAGCTAGTTACCCCCTATCCTGTGGACCCCCACTGATCAGCTAGTTACCCCCTATCCTGTGGAACCCCACTGATCAGCTTGTTATCCTCTATCCTGTGGACCCCCACTGATCAGCTAGTTATCCCCTATCCTGTGGACCCCCATTGATCAGCTAGTTATCCCCTATCCTGTGGACCCCCACTGATCAGCTAGTTATCCTCTATCCTGTGGACCCCCACTGATCAGCTTGTTGTCCTCTATCCTGTGGACCCCCACTGATCAGCTAGTTATACCCTATCCTGTGGAACCCCACTGATCAGCTTGTTATCCTCTATCCTGTGGACCCCCACTGATCAGCTAGTTATCCCCTATCCTGTGGACCCCCATTGATCAGCTAGTTATCCCCTATCCTGTGGACCCCCACTGATCAGCTAGTTACCCCCTATCCTGTGGACCCCCACTGATCAGCTTGTTGTCCTCTATCCTGTGGACCCCCACTGATCAGCTAGTTATCCCCTATCCTGTGGAACCCCACTGATCAGCTAGTTACCCCCTATCCTGTAGACCCCCACTGATCAGATTGTTATCCTCTATCCTGTGGACCCCACTGATCAGCTAGTTATCCCCTATCCTGTGGAACCCCACTGATCAGCTAGTTACCCCCTATCCTGTAGACCCCCACTGATCAGATTGTTATCCTCTATCCTGTGGACCCCACTGATCAGCTAGTTATCCCCTATCCTGTGGACCCCCACTGATCAGCTAGTTATCCCCTATCCTGTGGACCCCCACTGATCAGCTTGTTGTCCTCTATCCTGTGGACCCCCACTGATCAGCTTGTTGTCCTCTATCCTGTGGACCCCCACTGATCAGCTTGTTGTCCTCTATCCTGTGGACCCCACTGATCAGCTTGTTGTCCTCTATCCTGTGGACCCCCACTGATCAGCTAGTTATCCCCTATCCTGTGGACCCCCACTGATCAGCTAGTTATCCCCTATCCTGTGGACCCCACTGATCAGCTAGTTACCCCCTATCCTGTGGACCCCCACTGATCAGCTTGTTATCCTCTATCCTGTGGACCCCCACTGATCACTAGTTATCCTCTATCCTGTGGACCCCCATTCATCAGCTAGTTATCCCTCCCCTATCTTGTGGACCCCACTGATCAGCTAGTTATCCCCCATCCTGTGGACCCCCATTGATCAGCTAGTTATCCCCCATCCTGTGGACCCCACTGATCAGCTAGTTATCCTCTATCCTGTGGACCCCCATTCATCAGCTAGTTATCCCTCCCCTATCTTGTGGACCCCACTGATCAGCTAGTTATCCCCCATCCTGTGGACCCCCATTGATCAGCTAGTTATCCCCCATCCTGTGGACCCCCACTGATCAGCTAGTTACCCCCTATCCTGTAGATAAGGGATCATTTTCAATATTTGTATAACCCCTTTAAAAAGTGGTATTTATTAAACAGTGGCAACAAACAAGTAAGATGTTACATGGACGGCAGCTGCGGCAAATGTTTCTACAGATGTAGCAGAGCTGAATTTGTCCATGAACTCTCCTAAGCTGTGTCCTGTCTGCCCAGTGTCAGGGAGTCCAGCGAATGCAATAGGCGCATCCAGTCCTATGTATAATACCAATGTGATGTCAATACGAGTTCAGCTCTGCTACATCACCTCTGTGTGTAAATGGTTTAGTCCCCTGTAGGAGGTAATGAATCTGGTTGTGGGTGTTTCCAGCACTGCCTGAGGGTGTGTGGGAGATCCCAGGGGAGGGAGAACAGTACACAGAAACATTATAAAGGGAGGGTGAGAGAAGTGACACAGAAAGAAACTTTTCATGCAGAAGTTTCCAAATACAGAGAGAGAGAGAGAGACAAAAGAGAATTTAGTGTTCAGAGCACCAGGGACCAAACAGGGACACTGAGCCCAAATAGGACTAACAGGCGAGAATGCCCCTGGGACTACGGGCAGACTGGTAAAAGGGGCTTCTGCCATGTCTGGGGGTCACAGGTGGAACCAACCCTCAGGATTCCAGGTGAGGAGATTTGGGGGGAGGGTGGGGAAAAATAGAAGCCCCCCACCCCCAATCCATTGCCCTCTATTCTCCCAGACTGATCCATCAGCTGCTGACTGAGCATCATATAGTGCAGACTCAGCTGTGCAATGCAGAGCAGGCAAGATAATCTGCAGAGTGCTTACAAATTGGGGGTTAAAGGTCTATGCGGCATTGGGGCATGGTTAATAATTCAGAATGTGTGTCAGCTTGTTCTGGACGTCTGTTTTCCTGTAGACCTTATGTAAATTTACTAATCCGAAACACGGGTGGCGGTGATGGGCATCGACTTCCATTGGCCGTCGCGAGCAGAATTTGGTTAAAACGTAGAAGAAAACCTGATGTCACGTAATATGGGCAAGAAGTGTCTCCTAGTACCTAGGCTTCACTATAAAGCTCTATACTGTATAAATTAATATGTAACGATATTCTATGCGATTGTCATTAAATAAGGATTATTCATGTTATGAGAAACCATGAAAGAGTTAAAAAAATATTTATAAAATAATGGGTGATCCAGTCCAACAGAAATAAAGCGTACTCCTTGCACCGTATAGTGTGACCAGTTCTGCAACTTGCCTATAGGCTTTAAGGGTACGTTCACATGTGCGTATTTTCTGCTGCAGGTTTTCTGTAGCATGGCTTTGCTACCCCTTGAAGTCAGTGGGCTGCAAAATCTGCAGCACAAGTAAGAACGTGTGAACTGATTCTAAGGGAATGTACTGCAGCTGATTTTGCAACCCGTTGAAGCCAATGGGTAGCAAAATCAGCTGCAGAAAATCTGCAGCAAAAATATGCACGTGTGACCGTACCCTAAATCAGTTCCTCCCCGTTGTCAATATCTCTGTTGGCTGACGGACAATGCAAGCTTTTTGTTTATGGCAGTGTTTTCCCAACCAGGGTGCCTCCAGCTGTTGCAAAACTACAACTCCCAGCATGCCCAGACAGCCAACGGCTGTCCGGGCATGCTGGGAGTTGTAGTTTTGCAACAGCTGGAGGCACCCTGGCTGGTTGGAAACCACTGGGCTATGTGCTTGCACATTATTTTTGCCTTCTATACAGAGAAAAACTATAAGACATATTTACGCTATTTTCTGAGTTTCGGACCCATTTCTGGTTTTGGTAATATAGGGGGAAATTTATCAAAACCTGTCCAGAGGAAAAGTTGCACAGTTGCCCATAGCAACCAATCAGATCGCTTCTTTCATTTTTAACAAGGCCTCTGCAAATTGAAAGCAATCTGATTGGTTGCTATGGGCAACTGGGCAAGTTTTTCTTTGCACAGGTTTTGATATAGCAACCTCATACACGGAGGATGAACGCTACTACAGACCTATGGGTATATTTAGAGATGAGCGAATTTACAGTAAATTCGATTCATCACGAACTTCTCGGCTCGGCGGTTGATGACTTATACCTTATAAATTAGTTCAGCTTTCAGGTGCTCCGGTGGGCTGGAAAAGGTGGATACAGTCCTAGGAAAGAGTCTCCTAGGACTGTATCCACCTTTTCCAGCCCACCAGAGCACCTGAACGCTGAACTAATTTATGCAGGAAAAGTCATCAACTGCCGAGCCGAGAAGTTCGTGACAAATCGAATTTACTGTAAATCCGCTCATCTCTAGGTATATTCTCACAGTGCGGCCACGTTGCAGTTCATTGCTGCAAGATTGGAATAGTTACTACAAAATTGTTACAAAATTCTTGGCGGGTTCGCAGGAAGTTATGTGAACGTGCGCCTAATTTTAAGCCTTTATGCCTTTTTTACACACACCAAGGGGGAGATTTATCAATGTGGTGGCCCAGTACGGGAGGTTTTACCCCGTACCCTTGCTGCCCTGTCATGCAGCCTCCCTACAGTGTCCCCTGGGCCCCCTTGCATCTGTCCCCCATGTAAATATGTTTATTATGCATTATACTGTGTAATGTGTCCAGAAAGCGTTGTCACTTTAAGAGTGTTTACCATGCGATTGTTACCCAGGGAGGTATCATTGACCAGATGACTTAATTGTGACCAATGGGATCCCCACAGAGCCTCCCCCATATAAGCCCTGGGTAAAGCCTCTGCTCTCTCTCTTTCCTTACAAGTCTTTGCTGAGGTCAAGACGAGTCCTAAAGAGTGTCCAGAGTCATAGGAGGCCTCAGCAGCTACAAGTAAGCCACAGTCTCAGTATTGTCAGTCGTCATTCGTCAAGTCAACGTGGCCTGCATTAAATTGACCCCATCTACTACAAGTCCCAGCAAGTGTCTGAGTCACTGGTCACCTCCGTGGGCCCTGGCTGAACTGTATAGACTTTACCATCTGTCTACCCTCAGTAAAGATACTGTTATCCGTAACTTGGCATCAGTTATAATTCCCCGTGCCTAGCCCAGGATCTAGCCTTATACCTTGGGGTGGTATGGAGGATAAACCACACCCTGGCGTCACGAATACATGGGGTTAATGCCATCTGCCCCTAGGGTAACCACATCTGCCCTTTGCATCACACCCTCTACCACATCAAAACCCATGCAGAGGATGAATGGTGCAGTTGCCTATAGCAACAAGATTGTATTTTAAAGAGGCCTGTGAAAAATGAAAGAAGCGATCTGATTGGTTGCCATGGGCAACATCACCACTCCCCCCATAAAGGAGATCTGCAGTGTATAACACTTATCCCTTATCCGCAGAATAGAGGATAAGTGTCTGATTGCAGTGGGGACCCCCACAATCTCCTTTACAGGGCCCTGGCTCTGCCGTGGCTATCCCGTGCAGGAGGCGTGTCGGCCGCAGCGTGATGCCGCAGCAGACACTCCCCCTCCATGTATCTCTATTGGAGAGGCGGCAATGGAGCGTTTGTGCATCCTCCCCTATCCCATAGAGCTGTATGGAGGGGTCATTAGTGGGTCCCCATACAGGAGATTGCGTGGGGTCCCAGCGATCAGACACTTATTCCCTATCCTGCGGATAGGGGATGTGTCTATGGGTGCAGTACTCCTTTAAACGCTTGATAAATTCCCCCCATAGTATAGTCTTCATGAAGCTAAACAGTCTGATCTTCATATTTTTGACTACTGCAGAAATATCAGTGTAGGAAAAAATGTAATCTATTAGGACAAGATTTTTGTTGTTGATGTATATTACAGTCATAAAGTATCCCATAAACTGGATACATGCCCTGGAAATATCCAGTTGTCGTTGTTCAAAGGACTGAAATGCTGCAGATTTTTGAATTCCCTATTGGAGATAGTTGTGGAAAACCTGCAACAAATCTGCAGCATATCCGCAATGACCGAGAATACCTGTACGACAGTGTTTATTCCAAACAGTGTCTCCAGCTGTTGCCAAACTACAACTTCCAGCATGCCCAAACAGCTGTGAAAGAGAATGTTCTTTCACTGACAGCAAGCATAAACAGAACTTGTTCCACTTACTCACTCACTAATGCCTTTTGCTGTCCAGGCATGCTGGGAGTTGTAGTTGCAAGAGTGCACAAAATGCACCTGTGTAATGATTGTCTTACAGCCTGACCTATAATTCTGTCAAGTTTGGGTCACTAGTAATGAAGGAAATGCCCAGCACACGCTTAGTAATTCCGCTTGGAGTGTCCGCAGGAGATTCTGCTGTTCAGTGCACACGGTGGAATTTATGTGCGGAAATCCAGATGTTTCCGGCACGGAAATTCAATTTTCCGAGTCCGCACAAAGAATGAACATGTTAATTCTTTGTGTAGAGACTGCACGGAATGCATAACCGTCCTACGGTCCTAGCACCAGTACATTGTACCGGCGCCTGCAGTCTCCGGAATGTCCGCACAGAGATTCTCCGTGCAGACATTCCAGTGTGTGAACATAGCCTTATGGTTCATGTCATTTATTCCTGCAGTAGAAATCAGTACAGCGGTTTGTCAAAAGGCGCGTCGTGGCTCCCAAACGGAGCCTTTCTCCATTGCAGCTAACATGTCATGTGTGCATTACAACATAAATAGTGGACTAACGACCCTTAATAATGTCAGAAACCAGTAACCATGGTTACATGAGAAAATACAGTTTGGGGTCACCAGTAGAGATGATCAAACTTACAGTAAATTTGATTCGTCACGGACTTCTCGGCTTGGCAGTTGATGACTTTTCCTGCATAAATTAGTTCCGCTTTCAGGTGCTCCGGTGGGCTGGAAAAGGTGGATACATTCCTAGGAAAGAGTCTCCTAGGACTGTATCCACCTTTTCCAGACCACCGGAGCACCTGAAAGCTGAACTCATTTATGCAGGAAAAGTCATCAACTGCCGAGCCGAGAAGTTCGTGACGAATCGAATTTACTGTAAGTTCGCTCATCTCTAGTCACTAGGACACCTAGATCATGTGAAACTGGCCAGAGACATTAGTATGTTGCTTGGCTAAACCTGAGGGATGTATCATGTATGTGGCATCGTTGGCAAATATTTGGGTAGGAAGGATCAAGCATGTTGGATTTTAACTGCCTGATCCTTTTAATCTTAGTATAAAAAAAACTAACATAAAATAAACACAGGGAGGAATCTGTCAGTGGCCTTCTCCCATTCAGAACACATGCATGCTCGGCTGAGCGTGGGCATGCATGATGTATCAGGGATGATAGCTGTCAGCTAAACATTTGCTTGATAGCGATCTTGAAGGTGTTGAAAGGATTGTTTAAAGCGCAACTCTGATGCTGGTCTGGCTGCAAGAATCTCCCAGCAACTTCATATCCAAAGTCTAAAGTGATCCAGATTTGCCAGAAGTTCCATAGACTTGCATGGGACTTCCAACAAATCTGTATCCTGGCATTGGACCAACATCAAAGTCAGGGCCCATGAACAATATGAAAATTCAGCGAGGAAATTCTTTGCTGAATTCAGTCAGCAGATCTACACCACCCGGAATCAAGTTCATTTTGAACGGAATTTGCTGCAATCCAATGTCCCATTGACTAATGGGCTTTTCCAGATGGATTCTGACATAAACAGAAACATGCTCATTCTTTTGTCGAAATCTGGATGCATGTCAGAACTTCAATAGTGTGCACGGAGCAGCAGAATTACTTTGAAATCAATGGGATTCTGCTGCAAGTGTATTCCACTCAGAATTATATCGGTGTTCAATATCCGTAGTGAGCATGGGCCCTAATGCTCCCACCATCACAAGGGAGGGACACACCAACTTCCTGTGGGGGAGGATTTCTAACATACCTTTTTTTTTTTCTCTTTTTTTTGTGGGATCGGACAGGTACACTTTAACCTTTTAAGGACGCATGCATACACCCTGCATCCTGAGTCCTTAAGGATTGCAGAAAATCGCATGTCAATTCAGACATGCGATTTTCTGCTATTCCGGGCAGATCGAGTCTCTGGTGACCCGATCACCCGGAAAATAGGGATGATCGGAGCTGTCAGGGACAGCCCTGATCATCCTGAGTGATAGGAGCGAGGTCGCAGTGCTGCGATCTCCTCCTATCTCCTACCATTGATCAGAACTGATTATGACCAATGGCAGGGCAGGACATTGCCATGTCAACCCCCCATTCTGCCCACCCCTGGATGTCAAGGGGATCCTGGGCATGCTGGGAGTTGTAGTTTTGCAACATCTGGAGGGTCACAGTTTGGAGACTACTGTTACAGTGGGGCACAAACGGTAGCCCTCCAGATGTTGCCAAACTACAACTCTCAGCATGCCTCGACTGCCCAGGCATGCTGGGAGTTGTAGTTCTGTAACATCTGTCCCTTCAGATTTTGCAATTTTCATGAAATTTTTGAAAACTGCTGCTCTACTTTGAAGCCCTCTAATTTTTTCAAAAAGCAAAAATATGTCCATTTTATGATGCCAACATAAAGTGAACATATTGTACTTGTGAATAAAAATAAAATTTATTTGGAATATCCATTTTCCTTACAATTAGAGAGCTTCAAAGTTAGAAAAATGCAAAATGTTCAAAATTTTCATGAAAATTTGGGATTTTTCACCAAAAAAGGATGCAAGTAACGCCGAAAATTTTGCACCAAAATAAAGTAGAATGTCACGAAAAAACTCTCAGAATCAGAATATTCGGTAAAAGCGTTTTCGATTTATTAATTCGTAAAGAGACTGGTCAGAATTGCGAAAAAGGGCTCAGTCCTTAAGCTGAAAAAGGGCTGCGTTCTTAAGGGGTTAAGGACAATGTATATCTAAAAGCTTTAGAAACAAAAATTTTCAGTTTTCATCTCTGCCCCAAGACTTCCATATAGCGTTCATATAAATAGCAATGAAATGCGCTGCTTCAGTCTCTTCTACATGCCTCCTAGCGCTGCTGCTAGCCAAAAGAGATACCGTACTTGTGACTGACTAGCAGAAGAACACACTTTTCAGGTTTTCCTACCTCTGCACTGATGCTTCGGGATCATAGTGATGTTGGGTCACGTCGTAATTCAGACACCAGTAAGGCCATGTTCACACGTCGGAATTTCCGTACCAAATTACGCATTGGAATTTGCCCCAGAGATTTCGCTGCAGCAGAGTCCCGTTGAATTCAACAAGATTCTGCCGCGCTGTGTACACTGCAGAATTTCCATGCCAGATGTTTCCGGCACAGAAAATTCTGTTTTTTTGTGTCCACAGAAAGAATGAACCTGTTCATTCTTTCTGCGCACACCGCATGGAATGCATAGACGCCTATGAGCCGGTGCATTCCTGTATCGTCCTAGTGCTGGATGTTATGCCGGCGCCCGCAGTGTGCAGGATGTCCGCATGAAGATTCCTTCCGTAGTGTGAACATAGCCTAGATCATGCGGCAAAGCATGCAGATTTTGAGGCCAAACTGCAGCAAAATCCATTGTGTGAATTTTTTTCTCATAATCTGTAAGTAAGGAGAAACTAAATTTGCTATATTAGGGTCCGGTCACACGCATATTTGATGTGCAGGATTTGAAGCTGCAGATTTCAATGTAAATTACATAACTGAACAGAGCTTCCTATACTGCACATCAAATATGCACAGGATACTGTACGTGTGAATGCAATATTGCTACTAAAAAAAAAAAAAAAAAAAAAAAATATATATAAATATAAATATATATATATATACGCGCTGCATTGGGGCAATAGATGGTGGCCCCCGGGATGCCTTAGGGCAGTGTTCCCCAACCTGTGGCTCTCCAATTGTTGCAAAACTACAATACCCATCATTCCGGGACAGCTAAAATATATCAGGGGCATGATGAGAGTTATAGTTTCGCAACAGCTGGAGAGCCACAGGTTGCGGAACACTGGCTTAGAATTTGCATTATGGAAATATAGGGATCTAGCAAGGACAATAGAATTATAGAAGCTTTTCCACCTCAGTAGTGTTTATTCATGGATGATTCACAGGGCTTCCAACCCTTTGTGAATTCCTGGACAGTCTGGGACCTTTAACCAGTGTCTGAGAAAAATATAATTATTATTGTAATTCAACATATAAGTGTTTCCCAACCAGGGTGCCTCCAGCTGTTGCAGAACTACAACTCCCAGCATGCCCGGACAGCCGTTGGCTGTCCGGGCATGCTGGGAGTAGTAGTTTTGCAACAGCTGGATGCACCCTGGTTGGGAAACACTGTATTAGGCTACATTCACATCACGTTTTTAATATATGGTATGTAAATATATGTTGCAGTGAGCATGTGTTCATGTTTGTGTGGTGTCCCGGTACCATATTTCATACGTTACCTTGTGGTGAGGTCCCCAAAGACAGAGTCCCTAGGAACAGTGGGGGTCCTCTACCTTAGCTAGCCCCTCGTCACCCCTTAGTTAGTTAATATTTATGTAAATAAATGTGTGGTGTCCCAGTACCGCATTTAACACGGTACTTAGTTATCTGTGGGTCCCCATAGCCAGAGTCCCTAGGACTTAGTAGTCTTTATTGGTCAGTTCGCCCCTAGTCGCCTCCATTATAGTATATAGATTACTAATTTATCTATAAAAATAATGTATATAGTGTTATTTCAGTATGTAAATGGTTAATTACTTGTTTCTATGACATTGCAGGGCCTTCGGGTCATGTGATGCCTTCCAAGCCTCGCTATGGATGCGTTCCAGGCCTCGTTCTGGTATCTGTAGCCTCGTTCTGGTTCTACAGTGTACATAGAGCCTGTGACATAAGCAATCCCATCTCACCATGTAAAGTGAGTGGCAGACGTTCGGACCAATCAATCCGCTAAGCACTCTGCAGCATCACCGGACTCAATATTTCCGCTAAATCCAGACTCAACCCCTCATATACCAACATCCTACCATCCCTACCATACACCCCCCAAGGGCTACCACATATGTAAATATGTCTATTCAAGATTCCTACCTTGGTTGCGTCGCAGGACCTGCAGATCATGTGACTTAGTTCAGAACTCCATGGTTTTGCTGAAGGACCTTTGGTGGTTCTCATGACATGTGATCACCCACAATGCAATGGTGAGTGACAGCTGATTGGACCAATCCAAAACAGCCAGCCCCTGCCCATATAAGGGAGCTGCGCCATCTTGATCCCTCTCTTGGGTTGCTGACTCTGGATGAGGTAGGACCTCCGCAGCTTACAAGACAAATTACTAGGCCTAAGCCTGCGCTAGAGACGGATAGTTCTTACAATTCCCTGTTACCTCAGCAAGATCTCCGGACCTAATCAAACCCCTAAATCCGGCGGATCTATGCAAATACAATCCTCTAAAGCTAAAGAGAACTTTCCGGTCCTAAGCATCTGTCAATCACTGCTGTGCTGTTTCAATAGACTCTGTTATCTGGACTGTTACCGTTATTTCAAAATCTTCAGTAAAGGTTCCGCAAATTTTAAGTTCAGCACTGCTGTGGACAATCTATTTATTTATTTCACACTCACCTATCGCTCTTGGGAAGGGTGGCGATAGGCCCAGCATCACTACAGAGTTTTAACCCTCACCCTGGCGTCACGAGTGACAAGGATTTACAGCGCCCTTTCAGTATCTAGAACAGCAACACCCCAACTAACTTACACCCCACAAGTCTTTCCACACACTTCTGCACCACATTTGTATTTTGGGCTGTAAACATATACCACTTATTAATATCTTTCTAATCTTTTCTAATATATATATATTTTATTTTTTCATCAAAGTTTTGACTGTCCATGATTTTTTGCGGTGTCCCGGTACAGGACCGGGTCCTGTCCCTGCCTAAAGTCCACTATGCCATAGTCACTTAATTCCCATAGGGCTCTCCTGCAGGGCTTACCCCTGGTCGCCTCATATAAATTGTTTATTATTTAATGTATATACATAGGTATTATAAATGTATAGGACCTTAGCAGGTCTACAACATGTGACTATAATTATGGTTGTACTATTGTTCAAGGATCTTCCAGGGTCATGTGATGTACCCAGAGTTCACTGGGTTCAGGACTGACAGGTTTGCTTTGCTAACCAATGAGTTTAGTCCAGCCCCTTATTATATAAAGGGCTGTAGCCACTAAATTCTCTCTTAGGACCTGCACATGGAAGCAAGCACAAATATCTCGGCACAAATCTCAATTCAACTAGGCCAAAGCCTAAGAACCTGCAGCCACTAAACCGTGAGTTACAAAGCTCAATCTATCAAATCCTGTGTGACTACTACCAGCTAAAATATTATTATTAGTAGCACAGTGGCCTGCACCAAAGCTCATTGCTTCAAAGTCCCAGCAAAACCTGTGAGGAACCTGCATTCCGGTTGCCTCTTAAGAGACTGTTATGTATATAGACTGTTGCATAAAAGCTTCAAGTAAAGTTCTTCAGTTTATTCATAAAGTCTGCTGTGGACATTCCGTTATTTTCCCTGCTGTTTCTGGGACGCTTGTCAGTAGGACCATTGATACTAAGGAAAACCTCACCCTGGCGTCACGACATCTAAGGGTTAATACCACCAGACCCTGCACTTACATCACCACAACTCTCCTGGTTCACCACATTTTCAAAAAGAGAAAAAAAATCACTGCTTAATGCTGCATTAGGAATGATGAAGAATAAATATCACCTATGACTAGTAGGGGATTTTAGGATTCGAGCCTCTATGTTCTGAATAAGACCGATTCCTACTCTAGAGCCTTTGTCGTTTCCTTCATTTGCACATAAATACCATTTATGGCACCAAGCAGCCTTTCACACCCCCCCCTCCCCTCACACCTTGGCACCCGTGGGCATCTCCAGTTTTTAACCCTACTGTGGGCTACATTCCATGCTGACAATGCCCTGCGGCTCTTCAGGGCTATTTTCGGAATCCCCCCCCACGAGTATAGGGAACCGTTCCAATAACAACATTTATTGGGTAATGTCTTGCAATCCAAGTCCCTTTTTATACAATAGTTAATGTGGCTCCAAACTTGATTCTGACTGTAAGATGTTTCTTCCAGAAGATTTGCAGCCCTATTTATGTCCTGAGGATAGAAGGAGCCGGTTAGGACAAGTAGGAGAATCTTCTATCCCACCTGCACTGAAATTCCTGCGCTCCTAAAACAAATCTTCAAAGCCGGGAAACCAGAATGGTAACATAGTTTTGTAGAAACCTACAGGCGAGTGAAGTGCTAAGGAAGATGTGATGGCCATATTAATGGATACCTACAGGTTGCAGTTACACGACTTTCCTGTCCTCTAGGCACGAGCTGATTGGGCGCACTCAGCGACATATTCTCTATCTTTTGCTGATCTTCATTTCTCTGGGGAAACAAGCATGTACTGTATAGTGCTAAGGTGACGGACGGCTGCGGGCATCAGAGGAAAGTTCAGGGTCTGTCTGTTATTGCCTGTTAATATGTGAGGGTGACTGGGAAAATATGGTAATGTACATTGTACTGTATGGAGCAGTGGTTCTTAACCTGGGTTTGATTGAACCCCAGGGGTTCGGTGAGTCAGTCTCGCGGGTTCGGCGGAGGTCAAGACACACACCCGACTCATATGATTCGTGATGCCCCGCTTGTCCATCATTGGCTACAGGTGATCATGTTCCACCTAGCAGATCTCAGAGTACTGTTTTTACCCTACTGTAAAGGAAGCCTCCTTTCCTTTGTGGCTCCGCTCCTATGCGGTCGCCTGCATGCGTCCCACACTGGAGCGCACCACTTCCGGCGCAGCCTCCCGTGACGCACTTTCGGTCTTGCGGCGTCTTAAACAGACTCAGCCAGACCGTCCCTCTGACACACGGACAGACTGGATGCACGGACGCTGCGGGAACAGGTAGGCACACTGAACCACCGCTGCCTTCACTCAATGCCTGGCTAACTGTTCTTAATGATCTTGTTGTTTAATTGTTTTGTTCATTTTGTGCACCTATGTATAAATATAAACTTAAATATATACCTATGTTTTGAGTTTGAAAAAATCATATTTTATTTTTCCAATTAAGAAGGGTTCAGTGAATGCGCATATGAAACTGGTGGGGTTCAGTACCTCCAACAAGGTTAAGAACCACTGGTAAAGAGGTACAAGCTCTACTGAGGCACATACACCTGTGGAATCATTTATGGAGAAGAAGCATTCAGAATATAATGGTGTCCATAATACACCATCAATAGTTGTCAGCCAAACAGCAGTCACTCCTGTTTACCTCATACATAAACTTTCGGCCAAACTTTGTGTTGTGAATGGGTGGAGGACAGCTAAGACTCCTCCCTTTTCTCTCGAGAGAAAAAAGGCCTTCATACACTGAGAGTCCAAGCCTCATTCCTTGGTCCCAACCCAGTCCTTAAAGGGGTACTCCGGTGGAAAACATTATATTTATTTATTTTTAAATCAGCTGGTGTCAGTGTGGTGTCCCGGTACCCCATCCTATCCGGTACCTTTTGTATATAAGTCCCCATAGCCAGAGTCCCTAGGACGTCTGGGTTCTTCTTAACTAGCCCGCCCCTAGTCACCTCTCATCTAGGTATTAGTTATCTAATAATTCTTCAGGATTTGTGTATGTACAAGTGTATATAAATGGTTAATTACCTATGCATAGCGTAACAGGACCTGCAAGTCACGTGACTGGGTGAACTCTATGGTTTTATGCTTGAGGATCTTTGGAGGCCCCTGTGACGTTTATCTCCCATCACTCCTTGTAACGGTGAGTGACAGTTGATTGGACCAGTAAAAACAACCCAGCCCCTGCCCATATAAGGGAGCGGCGGCCATTGCTCACTCTTTCCTCGTGGGCTGTTGATGGAGAAGGATCTGCAGTGCTGTCATCAGTGAGTTTAGGCCTGAGCCTTGCGGCGACGGCTGATATCTGCTAAATTGTGTGTATCAATCCCTAAACACTCTGCCAGATCACCGGACCTTATCTATCCCCTAAATCCGGACGGATCTTCGCAATATTCCCTAATTCAGAGACTTTTATGAGAAGTCAAGGTCCGCAACCACTGTCAGTCATTGCACTAGATAGACTGTATTCATGAGACTGTTACTGTTCATTGGATGTACCGCAAGCATTTAAGTAAAGTTGTTCAAGTTCAACTACTTTGTGGACCTTCAGTCATTTTATGCATGCACCTATTGTTACTGGGAAGGGCGGCGATAGGCCAGAGAAGTACCTCAGCATACTAGCCCTCAGCCTGGCGTCACGAACTATAGGGTTAACATTAACTCCTCATCTACCGAAACACCCCAACTACCATACACCCCCCAAGGGCTACCACACCAGAAAGTTAAAAAGCTTTGTAAATGACTTCTATTAAAAAATCTTTACCCTTCCAGTACTGTTTAGCAGTTGTATGCTACAGAGGAAATTTCTTTTTTTTTTTTTTACTTTTTTGTTTTGTCCACAGTGCTCTCTGCTGACACCTGATGCCCATATCAGGAACTGTCCAGAGGAGGAGAAAATCCCCATTGCAAATCTATGCTGCTCTGGACAGTTCCTGACACGAATTTTCTCTGTAGCATACATTTCCTCTGTAGCATGCAGCTGCTAAAAAGTACTGGAAGGGTAAAAAATTTTTTTAACAGAAGTCATTTACAAACCTGTAAAAACCTGTAAAAAAAAAAAAAAAAAAAAAAAAAAAAATTCCCCCAGAGTACCTCTTAAGGCTCACAAACATTTTAGTGTGTGTGTATGTGTTATATATATATAATATATTATATAATAATTTTTTTTTTTTTTTTTTCAGTTCCTCCATTGGGACAGAACAGGGAAAAAATAAAATCCTGGACTGTTGGTGGGCCTAGAGGATGGGGTTAGGTCTCTAGGACCACCAACAGTCTTGTGTATTAGTCAATCCTCCCTGATCTCTAGGGAGAAAAAGGCCTTTATACACATTAGAGGGGTACGCCGTTCCACTCAAATTGGTGAGGTCAGCCAGCTTTTCTCTAAAGTGCACGGGGAACTTTAATGCCAGAGACTGGCCTTTTGTCCATGTGCATGGAGCCTTAGGTCTTAATCATACCCCCATTCTACCAAACCGGTCAATACACCCCCTATATACCTGATGAATGCCAAAAGAGGGCCCTTTTTGCATCCACTGGGCCGGAATGCAATGTTTTTCCATTTCTTTATTAGAGAGTAGCTTACTGAACTTTCATATACTGTTGACCAATGCACAAAAAAAATATACCACACAATATAGCTAATTTTTTTTCTTGTATATGAAATGCTGTTTTATTTACAGTGGCATTAGATGGTGTGGTGTCCCGGTACAGGACCTTGTCCTGTCCTTTGTCTAAAGTCCCCTCAGCTAGAGTCCCTCCATTCATATAGGGCTCTCCTGCAGGGCTTACCCTTGGTCGCCTCATGTAGTGCGTGTTAATATTTATTTAAGGTACAGAAAATATATGTACAGGACCTTAGTTGTCACATGATGTACGGTTGTGGTGCATAAAATGTTCAAGGACCTTAGGTCATGTGATGTACCCAGAGTTTCATAACAGGTTTGCTGACCAATGAGCTTAGTACAGCCCCTTATCATATAAAGGGCTGTAGTCAATCAATTCACTCTCTTATCTCCTGGACACTACAGAAGCACAAGCATCTCATCAGCATCAATTCAATTCATCTAGGCCTAAGAACCTGCAGCAACTAAACATGAGTTACTCAAAGCTCCATCTATCAAATCCTGTGTGACTACTACCAGCTCAAATCTTCTAAATTAGTAGCACAGTGGCCTGCATAAAAGCTCATTGCTTCCAAGTCCCAGCAAACCTGTGAGCAACCTGTATCCCATATGTATCTTGTATGTTAGACTGTTTTCATAAATTCCGCAAGTAAAGTTTCTTCAATTTATTCCTGAAATCTGCTGTGAAAATTCTGTTATTTTTCCCTGCCTTTTGTGGGACGGTTGGCGGTAGGAACATTACTATTGAGGAAACCCCACCCTGGCATCACGACATTCAAGGGTTAATACCACCAGACCCTACACTACACGGCAACACCCCAGTCACCATTACTCTCCTGACACCACAATGTAAATGTACACAAATTGTAGACTCTAAACATGTAAATAGAGCTCATATGGTGTTCCGTACTACTGAGCTTCTGTATGGTCCATTTCGGACGCATCCATCAGACTACTTAAAGGGGTACTCCGGTGGAAAGATAGATAGATAGAGAGAGAGATTTATAGATAGAGAGATAGAGATATAGATAGATAGATTTAGAGATAGAGATGTAGATAGATAGATTTAGAGATAGAGATATAGATAGATAGATTTAGAGATATAGATAGATAGATTTAGAGATAGAGATATAGATAGATAGATTTAGAGAGAGAGAGATAGATAGATAGATTTAGAGAGAGAGAGATAGATAGATAGATTTAGAGAGAGAGAGATAGATAGATAGATTTAGAGAGAGAGAGATAGATAGATAGATTTAGAGAGAGAGAGATAGATAGATAGATTTAGAGATAGATATAAACTGGTGCCAGAAAGTTACACAGATTTGTAAATTGCTTCTATTTAAAAATCTTCATCCTTTCAGTACTTATTAGCAGCTGTATGCTACAGAGGAAATTCTTTTATTTTTGAATTTCTTTTTTGACTTGTGCACAGTGCTCTCTGCTGACACCTCTGTCCGTGTCAGGAACTGTCCAGAGCAGGAGAAAATCCTCATAGCAAACCTATACTGCTCTGGACAGTTCCTGATATGGGAATCAGGTGTCAGCAGAGAGAACTGTGGACAAGACAAAAAAGAAAGTACCCCTTTAAGTGTACTCACCCTTTATATGACTGAATTACATTTTAACAGAAGAAGTTTATCCAAGTGTATACTGACCACCTACTGGCGCTACTAGTGCAATAGGTGAAGGTATAGATAAAAATAGTATAATGCTGGGACGCCTTTCACACACATCCAGGTAAGAAACCAGGGGAGCAGTACTGATAAACACAAGTCCCTGTAGGGCAGCTATGTCAGTTTAATGGTTGTAACTTCAGAAACTGCAAATTTTTTGTAAAAAACTGATACCAAAGTAAATGGTCACTGTAGTTATAGAGAAAAAGTATTTTTTACTGCAAGTTTGTCTATGAAAAACTATGGACTAGCATTGAAGAACCACATGTAAGAACGTTCTTTGTGCTTCTACAAACATGGATGATGATGGTACATAAATATATATAAATTTTTTATTTTTTATTTTTATTCTTATTTTTTTTTATTTTTTTTTTTTAATCTCCATAAGCACCTAGGAGAAAAGTGTCCATAAGAGATTCAGCACGTCCTCCTAGACTTCTAAGGGGCTGTCATACATCTCTGTACAATTGTATGAAGCTGTAATCAAGTCATGTGCATGAAGTCTTAAAGGCGTACTCCATTGGAAAGCATTTTTTTATTTTATTTAAATAAACTGGTTCCAGAAAGTTAAACAGATTTGTAAATTACTTCTATTAAAACATCTTAATCCTTCCAGTACTTATCAGCTGCTGGATGATCAACAGGAAGTTATTTTCTTTTGGAATTTTCTTTCTGTCTGGCCACAATGCTCTACTCTGACACCTCTGTTTTTAGGAACTGTCCAAAGTAGGAGCAAATCCCCTTAGAAAACCTATCCTGCTCTGGACAGTTCCTAATATGGACAGAGATATCAGCAGAGAACACTGTGGCCAGACAGAAAGGAAGTAAAAACTTCCTGTGGATCATAACAGCAGCTGATAAGTACTGGAAGGATTACATTCTTTTTAATAGTAATTTGCAAATCTGTTTTACTTTCTGGCACCAGTTGATTTAAAAAGAAATGCATAAATAAAATTCCAGTGGAGTACCCTTTTAAATTCAAGCTACAATGATTTACTGCTGCCTATTGTAAAGGAGTCATCAGCCTGTCCTTGGCCCAGCACTTACATTGAGCAGATCGCACTTATGGAAGAGTCTTCCAAGATTGTATTTTTTGTTTTTTCTGTTTCGTGAATAAAACAGTAGAATTTTCTTGTAGCTTAGGACAAGCAGGGAAACTGCAAACTGGACTAAATTACTTAACCCATCTTTTTGAACATGGGATAAAAAACATGGTAAAAAAGTGAGGAGGTAGTTGGGTTGGCCATAGACTAATGGTTAAGAGTTAATCTGGTGAAGATGATCCTCCTTTCTCTAAAGATTATTAATGTCTATGGCCAGTTCACAGAATTGTCTCCTTCAGAGGGACACTCCCCAAGAAGGTCAAAAAAAGTAGACCAACCAGATCCCTTATGTTCTCTATCTTGTGTTTCACAGGGAGATGTCCAAAATGGCACCGATCCGGGGCATGAACCTCCTCAGATTATTGAAGCTTCAACGAATTGGACTTTGAAATCTCCACCTCATTTCACTAACAATAGCACAATTCTTCCAGGACACCCAAGCGGACTTGTTCCTGGTAAGGATAGCCTAGACACCATGCCTTCTAGCTATCCATTCATGTATCATGTAACTCCACTGGCATTGGTGACCCTTCTTTGTCATGTCCATTCATTGAATGTTATCTGTTTTATCTCAATTGTGTTTTTAGGTCTCATTGCCGCTGGAATCTTTATAATGTTCCTGCTTTGCCTGTATGCCATCCTCTGGAAATGTATGGTATCGCCCCCGCAAAAGTAAGTGATGAGTTTATTTTTATTTTTCTATTACTATCGAATTGTTGAGAAATCAGAATCTACCAAAACTCGAGTCGGGGTGTGTGTGTGTGTGTGTGTGTGTGTACAGTAGAATTTTCCAATAGTGCACACTCATGGGGAATAAGTGTCCGCTCTATTGAGAGATGTCCCCTATTGGGGGGGGGAAAGGCTCTTTATAAATGCCTGAATACTGTTCTGTATGCACTCCAGAGTGTAATTACCTATAAAACATGATAAAAAGGAATACTACAGTAGTATCTCCCAGTGACGTTTAATTTCCCCTTATCCCTCCCCTGTATCATTTCATCGCCCCTTTATACCCTGTGTCCCCTTAGGCCTTGTGCCAAATTATCCCCCCTTACCCCCTGTGCCTAATCATTTCCTCTTGATCCCCCCTCCCCCTGTGCCATTTCATTACTCAATTATTACCCTCTGTGAAAATGTATCGCCCCCCCCCCCCCCCTTTATGAAATGGCAAAGGGGGATAAATGGGGAATGAAATAGCACAGGGGGGGGGAATCAAGAGGAAATTATGTGGCACAGGGGGTAAAAAGGGGGGGGGGATGATTTGACACTGGGGGGAATAAAGTGGTATTGGGGGATCAGGGAAGGAGAGGGGGCGAATGACGTGGCTGGCGGACGTATGGAAGCAGGAGACAACTGAGGTCTTCTGCTTCTGTGCTGGGGCTGCTGCAGGGGGGTGCAGTGGGGGCCTGGGCCCCCTGGGAGTCTCGGCCCCTTACTGGGGTATTGGCTGTATCCCAGTGTACAAGGTAGTCTGTGTAAAAGGTAGGGTCCGTACATAAGCCTGGTTGTTCCCTATTGGGATTGTTTTGTCCCCTATTAGATGTGTCCCTGTCCACTATTGGGAATGTCCCCTATTCGGAGGATGCAAATACATTATGTCTTATGGGACTCTGCCAGGGGAATTAAAAACTGTCCACTATTGGGAGGTGTCCGCTAAGGGAGATATCACTGTATATAGATATATGCGAGTTATAATAATCTTTATGTAAACAGTGCAAACACATTCTGCGGCATGGAAGTAATAAAGAGGTAAAATGACAAATCATCAAAATAAATGAAGATCTGATGAGTCAATGGTAGAAAGGTCCCTGCCCATAAGAGCTTAGAATATTAATAGGATGGGAGTGACAATAGACACATGGTGCCAACAATATCCAGGGCCCCTGCCTTGGCATGGAAATTATAAATAAACCTGCATGAACCAATTGTTTAGCCAGAATCTGAGCCAACATGGATATGCAATGCAGAGTGATGCAACAAGGTAAGTTAGTTGAGGACAGGGTGGAGTGGAGAGAGCTGTGACCAGGTCAGGTTGTATGTGGGCCATGGACTGTGGTTAAAGGGGTACTCCGCCCCTAGACATCTTATCCCTTATCCAAGGGATAAGATGTCTAATAGTGGGAGTCTCGCCGCTGGGGACCCCCGCAATCTCCCTACTACACCTGGCATTTGTTTAGAGCATCAGGTGCAGCGCCAGAGGCTTGTGATGTCACAGCCACGCCCCCTCAATGCAAGTCTATGGGAGGGGGCATGACTGCCGTCATGCCCCCTCCCATAGACTTGCATTGAGGGGGCATGGCCATGACATCACGAGCGGAACATGACCGTGATGTCATGAGCTTCCGGCCCGCATCGCCAGTCATCACTGGATGTCTGGGGTGCTGCAGGGGATAAGATGTCTGTGGACAGAGTACCCCTTTAAGTGACACCGGTCTCGATAAGGCTACAAAGTGACTTTTGTTGTGTAACACGATAATTGCAGTGTTGCACATAATATTTAATGGAATTGCACTATGACCTGTAATTTAGTGCAACGGTCCCAAAAACCCCAATTTTGGTTGCAAGTCACATGAAGCTTTTCAAGCATTGATCTTAATGCAACCTGCTTGTGATTTCTCTGCAATTTGGCTGGATATTTTTTTTACAGCCAAAACAGAGTTGTAATCATGTGACAGCAAGTCACAGATGGGTCAAAAAAATATTTTCGTTGTGTAACTTGGATGGGATTTGATGTTGCGCAACGCATGTCACGGTGTAGCTTCCAGCCATCAGAAATGAGTTTTCTTATGCTTAGAACTAAAAATGTTAAGAGCTCCTTTGGTTGTGTGGGGCAGTGAGTTCTACAAAATGAATGTAGCACCGAAGAAGTCCCATAGACCAGTGGTCCTCAACCTGCGGACCTCCAGATGTTGCAAAACTACAACTCCCAGCATGCCCGGACAGCCAACGGCTGTCCGGGCATGCTGGGAGTTGTAGTTTTGCAACATCTGGAGGTCCGCAGGTTGAAGACCGCTGCTATAGACAGTACTGAGAAAACATAATAGCCTTATTCTTTATCTTCCCGATTATATCTTTCTGATGTTAAAAAAACAGCCAAAAAAAGGCCCTATTTTTCCAAGTTCTATGGGAACTTGCCCTTCTACCCACACACTTATTTATTTTTTATTTATTTATTTTTAGTGGTATTTGTTACGTCCACAAAATATAGCTATGTTTTGGCACATTATGGCACATAATTTACATTATGTTTTTTTGTGCTATAGCTTTTGCTGTATGTAGCTCAAAAAACTACCACTAAACAGCCAGAAAGCTGCAAAAAAGGGCTAAAGAAAAAGCAAAAAAGCAGAAAGAAGGCTCAAAAAATGCTTAAAATGTTACGGCATGAGCCACTAAAAAGATGTCATGTGATGACCGCCTGAGAGACATGTTATTGGATGGGCAAAGAGGACGATGGGGTTGGTAGTTGGAAAAGACAGGAGAGATGTAGGACAGTGCAGTGTTGTGGGGAACTTCTGTAGACTGGTAGGAGAGAGCTAAGTATATTACTTCTTATTCTGCAAAGGGGACTGCGCAAGAGCTGCGATTATAAGAATTTGGATGCCACAAAGTTAGTGTAGTTTGCTATTTTATTAATTTAGAGACCCCCAACATACTTACAAGGATCCTTTAAACTCCTGAACACTCTGTGGTGGACCATCGGTGTATGACGGGACTACGGCTGTAGCGGTGTACATGGTGGGACCAGATGGTATTAGCCCCTGGGGCAAGATGTTGTTAACCCCTATTGTTCGTGACGCCAGAGTGGTTTTTGGTACCGGAGCCACACGAACGGTATCTCCGCTATTCCAATGTCTAGTAAAAGGAGAGTCCACAACCAGTTATGGTTTAACTGAGGCTTTACGTAGTTTAAGACAGGTGTCATTATCTTCACAGCTAAGCCAGATTCCCAAAGAGGTGGTCAGGAACTCAGAAGACCTCGCAGCTTGCTGGGACCAATTATACGTGTAATAGACTTGAGACAATTATCTTGAGGCTTGACTATATGCAGGACTTGACCATTTGTAGCGACAGCAGACATAGACTTTAGACTTACTGGAATGACTGTAGCTTTTGGGGTCTTCCAGATGCTGATCACTAGCACTGAGATCTCTTGCGTTTGCTGTGCTCAGTAGCAGGTAGTAAGAGAGAAGATAGTGAATTGTAATGGCTGCCCCTTTATATAGTGGGGGGCTGGACTAAAGACCATTGGTCAAGCTGCGGGTCATAGGTTAAGCTGGTGCTCTCTGGGAGAACATGTGACAACAAATCATGTGACTGCATAACAGAACATGTGACACAGTTACTGGTCCTTGACACAACCTCTCACAGGTCCTCTGCTCTATCTATAAATTAGGATCCTGTCTATACATTAAAGCAATATACACAACATTCTGGAAACAGGGGGAGACCCTGCAGGAGAGCCCCCAGGTCACTGAGGGTCTCAACCTGACAGGGCCTAAGGGTAGTACAGGACCATGTCCTGTACTGGGACATTACAACTCATTCATGTGATATATATATAGATAAATGATAGATATATATTTATCATCAGACATGGTAATGAACAGCTGAACATTTCAAATACCACTTCATACCATGTAATGGAGGCTCTATGGCTGGTTGGGCATTTCCATGGGTCCACCGGCCCTGTATGAGTTCTCCTGATGTCCTAAATTAATCAGTCTCTCCAGCTGTTGAGATACTACAACTCCCAGGATACCCAGACTGCCATCTGGTGAACCACTGGGGTAAAAATTAAAAGATCTTGTGACTAGCTAAAAAGCATAGTCTCAGCAGTTAGGGCATATGCAGGTCAAAGAGGATAGACCCCATTCAGATCCCTTTCTTTTAGGGCCTAATACACATTAGAGGCAATGTGTAATGAGAGTTTTCCAACCAGGGTGCCTCCAGCTGTTACAAAACTATAACTCTCAGCATGCCAGGAGAGCCTTTGGTGGTTGGGAACCCTGGTTGGGAAACACTGAGGACCTCCCAACTTATTATTATATCAGGAAGAGAAGGATGGGGCATATTGAATTTCAACTGGCTGATCCTAAGCAGCGGATTACCCTCCCCCTCTCCCTTTCAAACTCTGTTCCAAAAACATGAGTACTCGGCTGAATGTCCATGTGTATGGGGAGATTGGTAAACATGGCTGTCAGCCGACACCTATTTTGTGTATGGCTACCTGTAGTAAAGATGAAAGCCACTTCAAAGATTGGCTTTTGTGGTGGCCACGGGGTGTTAGACGTACCTTGTTCACATTGTGACGCCAGGGCACTGTTTTTTCAATCCACGGTCCGAAGGTTGGAGGCAGCTTCTCCTGGGCCAGACACGATGAGCAAATAAACACACCGACGTTAGGTTACTGATAACAGCCTTTACTGAGCTTGTACAGATGTTGTTACACAGACAGCTGGCATTGGTGTGAGGGTGCAGCGTACCCCTTGTGAGCCCTATTGCATTGCTGAGACTTGTGGTGCTTTCACCAGACAGAATTGTAGACTGTAACATTAGATTCTGGTTGCTAGGGTCCTTCCAAGGCACTGTAGACTATTCTGCAGGGGAATGTATTCCTCCTGTGAGTGAACCTTGTAGGATGACCAGTAGAAAGATTAAAGGAGTTCTCTAAGCTAGAACTTTTAACCCCCCTGTGCCCGGGCTGTAAAACCATACATAACCTTTCACTTACCTGCCTACGATCCCCCGTTTTTCAGATATCGCCGTCCCGTTCTCCGGTCCTGGTCTCTTCCACTTCCTGCGGGTCGGCGACTTCACTCTGCGCTCAGCCTATCAAGCGGCCGCAGCAATGTCCCGTCGCAGCCGCTGATAGGCTGAGCGCAGAGTGAAGTCACCGACCCGCAGGAAGTGGAAGAGACCGGGACCGGATATCGGAACCACGGAGGATCGTAGGCAGGTAAGTGAAAGGTTATGTATAGTTTTACAGCCCGGGCACAGGGGGGGGGGGGGGAGCGGTTAAACGTTTTAGCTTAGAGAACTCCTTTAAAGCTGGAGTAGGCCTTCCCTTAGAGCACACAACACACAGCACACCTGAGCTTAGCTGTTGCTCAGGAGCCTCACTAACAGTGGACTAACTAACTCCTCCTCTGTACCTCACTATACAGGGGAGACTTTTGGGGTCTCATTGGCTCACATGGGGTTCACTACTCACATTTTAAAGGTATAGTACACTTATTACAACCTATATACACATAAATAACAACATTAATTTATAAAGATATGACCCGATCTTATAAATATAGCATAAACATTATTTCAGTGGAACTTGTGTGGGCCCAACACCCTGTTCTGACGAGTTGCCCAGGACCGCCTCCGGTGTTGGGACACCACACTTTCACTCTGCTCTGAATCTGTTATGTATCATCCATTTGAACGGGTGCCATGAAATACTATGGGGGAGATTTATCAACCTGTCCAGAGGAAAAGTTGCTGAGTTGCCCATGGCAACCAATCAGATCGCTTCTTTCATTTTTGAAGACCTCTGAAAAATTAGTGATCTGATTGGTTGCTATCGGCAACTCAGCAACTTTTCCTTTGGACAGGTTTTGATAAATCTCCCCCCATATCTGTAAGGCTAAGTTCACAATAGGACTATGCGGACTGCATTGCCATCCTCATAGACTGCAATGCATTTCTGAGCAGATCTTTCAGCAGATCTAGCGTGGAAAGATTATTATAAGGACCCCTGCCTAGATTTGTCAATCTTCCTGAAACCAAGACGGTCTGGTTTTGCCTAAAACCAATCACATCTTTGCCAGAGCAAAGATATGAAAGCTGAGCTATTATTGGTTGTTATGGGTAACAGACAGTTTTGGATTTAGGTAAATTGACGATGTATCTAGGCCGCTAAGAGAACAAGGCTTAAAGGTTATACCATTGTCTAGGACCAGTCGCCAAAGTTTCCCGTTTTCGGAGTAATCATTCCAATATGAATACGTCAAAAAAGAAAGGGTTGTGGTCCTATAAATATTATGGCCAGGGGCGTAACTATAGGGAGTGCAGAGGTAGCAATAGCACCAGGGCCCTGGTGTCTGATGGGATCCCAAAACACCTCTACCCCATAAGAAAACACCAGGCTTATAAGTGTCACTTGGCAGGCATGGAGCCCTGTTACAGATTTTGTATTGGGGCCCGAAACTAGTTATGCCTCTGATTATGGCGCATGGGATTGATGGGTTAATCCATAGACACAGAGGTGGAACTTGAAGCTCTCAGTCCCCAATGCAAAATCTTCCACACAAATGTCTCTCCTGATCCCCCTCCCCTTACACAAACAGGCTCTGCTCCGCCAAGCATGTATTTTGAATGGGAAGATGGGAACCCTCATGGCAGCTTCTCCCCAAAAACAAAAGGATTGGGCATTTTGTAATCTAACAAGAGCAACCTCTTCCATTAGGGGAGAGTAGGGAGGCCCCATATACCTTAGATGGTTAACCAGTCTCGAAATTCAAGATCTCTGGGTTTGGTCATCTTTTGATCTAAAGTTTATGAGCAGCTTTAGGCACCAGGTTCGACTGCTACCTTCTCGCCCAGTGTTTCTTCTTTCAGTCCCTCCCTTTAACCAGCTATTTCTTTAATCCCACAGAAAGCGTAAAAAACGTGGTCCTGCCAGTTCCCACTCTCAGAAGCCACTCGTGGTATAACCTGAATATGCCAACAAAGGACCTTATGAATAATGTCTGCTGAACTTTCTGATGTCGTCTTTTGCTGGATCTCTCTACCTTGGACACTTCCGAAGACTATTACCTGAACCCTTTTTCTTCACAGAAGTCTGCAGAACATTACTCCTCCAATGTTCCGGTGTGCAAAAGTCTGCAGACCGTTTTTCCTGTTACGACCTGCAGAGCAGGCCTGAATATTTTTATTTTTTGGCCCTTATATTTATTCCTTGTTTTCTGTATGCCAAGTACTGCAGAAGGAATCCCCATCCTTAGTGTTGTATATAAAGCCTTGAGCGTTCATCTGCTGAAGATTCCTTTTGAGGAGATGTAGCATGAATCCCTACTCATCCCCAGCAGAGGAGGACGTATGCACCCGCTCTTACCAGCGGGATACAATGGTGACTAATGGATCATAGACTTGCTTAAAGGAACATTAGAAAACTAATTTATTTTTGTATGTGAAAAAAACGTAACTGAGGCTCTTACCGTATGTAAGATGTCTGTGTACATAACTTACAAATAATGTTAATAAAGTTATATTAACACAATGTCTGGAAACAAGTACTTATATGCCTGTGTATCTCAACTTGTGGTTCTCCAGCTATTGCAAAAATACAACTGCCATCGTGCCCTGGTAGGGTTGCCACCTTTCTTGTAAAAAAAATACAGGCCATGCTAATTTGCATGATTGATTATATATGCGTGACATCACATGATACCCATATGTGGGGAAAATGTTGTCCTATTCTGACCCCTATAACTTTTTTTTATTTTTCATTTTTTTGCGCCCCGATCTGTAGTTTTTAACAGTACTATTTTTGGTTTGATGTAACTTTTTTTTTTTTTTTATCCCAGCATGCCCTGATACAACCTGTGGCTCAGCAGCTGCCCCATACGAAAACTACAACTCCCAGCATGTTGGACTATATACTAGAATAGGTCAATGTTTTCCAACCAGGGGTGCCTCCAGCTGTTGCAAAACTACAACTTCCAGCATGCCCGGACAGCTGCTGGCTGGGCATGCTGGGAGTTGTAGTTTTGTAACAGCTGGAGGCGCTCTGGTTGGGAAACACTGGCATAGTATATGGTGCAACATACCGAGAGTTTTAGGAGAATAAATTGGATAAATATCGGCCATTGCATTGCTGGCATTTGTAATATAAAAATACTGGCAGGGTGGCCAAAATACCAGCTGTGCCGGTAAAATACCAGCCAGGTGGCAACCTTATGCCCTGATAGCCTCCAGTTGGTGCACGCTGGGGTTGTAGTTATGTAACAGGTGGGTAGCCACAGGATGGCATCAAATGTGGATAAGTTCACATGTAGCAGATGTGTTGAAGAATTTTTTTGCAACTGAAAAGCCGGATCCTACATAGGAAAAAGGGTTGTTTACAAATCCTATTACTATATATGAGACGGTGGTAGAAATCTGTTGCATGTGAACGTACTCTGAGGCTATCTTCACACGGTGGCAAACTTGCAGAATGTCTACCCGGAAAACTCGGGCAGATGTGCCGGAAATAGCGAGTACCAGCTGGGACATGCCGGCGATAGGACCACTTAAAAATGCACAACATCTCCATGTCTCCATAGACGGCAATGCATTTTCGAGAGGATTCTGCCGAAAGAATGAACGTGGTCATTCTTTCAGCGGACACCAAAATTGGAATTTCTGCCATGGAAATTCTGCTGTGTGCACAGTGTAGCAGAATTCCATTGAAAACAGTGGGGCACTGCTGCCAAAGAAATTCTGAGCTCAGTTTTTACTTTCAATGTTTTTTTTTATTTTTTATTATTTTCAATGAAAGGAGAAATACAGAACTCGAATAATAATTAATTAATATAATAAAATATAATAAAAATAATAATAATTAACAAGAAACAGACGCAGCTGTCAGCTATGAAGAGTAAATCGTTGACTTTTAGGAACAAGAATAACAGAAACAGGTATAAATCTGAGCTCAATTTTTAATATTGTGGTGGCCCAGTACAGGAGTTGCACCCCTGTACCCTTGCTGTCCTGTCTGGCGGACTCTATTGCAGTGTCTCCTGGTTCCACATCCCTCTTATTGACTGTCAAGTGTTAAATATGCAATATTTTCTCATGTTATGTGTTGGTTAATCTTTTGAGGCATGTGTGACATTAAATATTGTTGTTAAGCCTGTGTAACCAGGGAAGGTGACCAGGTAACCTATAGGACCCCTCTATATAAACCTTGGGAGGAGCTAGTTAGTTTCAGTTTAGAGCATGCTGCGGAACAGTCAAGATCTGAGTGTCTGGTGTCCTGAAGAGACCCAAGGCCTAACCACGCTTCCACCAACCAAGTGCCCAACAGGTGAATGTCAAAACCTGGTAAGCTACACACGGGGGAAGTCTAGTCAGCCCTATTCAACACACTCTAATCTGCCTACATTCAGCGTGAGTCTGCAGCATCCTGTCAAAGTCCACTACAAGTCCCAGCGAGCCACAAGTCTCTAAAGTCACTGGTCATTTTCTTGGGCCTAACGGAGCTGTAAAGACTATTCCATCTGTCTGCCTCAGTAAAGCTGCCGTTGTTCTGTAACTTGGCGTCTAAGTCATTATTTGCCCCGTGCCTAGCCCAGGATTCAGTGGCCATACCTTAGGTGGTGCAGAGGTTAACCACACCCTGGCGTCATAAACTTAAGAGGTTAATGCCATCTGCCCCTAGGGTAATTGTTACAGTTGCGCTCCGGCCGGACTCGCCGGACGTGAGCACTTTCTGTCCCCGCTGCCGGCGGGGCGGAGATTCGCATTGCGAGATGCGCCTGCATGCGAATCTCAGCCCGTTGTCACTTACTTACAGTCCTGTGTGCCTGTTCCATGTGTCCCCGCAGCTCCGGCGCCTATGCATCTGCCTTCTAGGGCGTGCCGTGCGCCGGAGCTCACTTTCTTAAAGGGCCAGTACCAAATTAGTTAAAGTACTTGCACTTGTCCCTGCTCCATAAGTATCTGCTCCTGCCTGGGCCGGATCTTGGTTGTCTGTCTTAGTCTGTGATTCTTATGCCCGAGTCAAGTTCTGTTCCCGAGTCTGTGTACCTGTCCCTAGTTCCGGCCTGTCCTGTTCCTGCCTTGTCCTCTTGCCCTGCCAGCCACGTCCAGCCTGCTACATTCTGCCAGTCTCTGTCTGTGCCAAGTCACCCCCCAGCTACCTGTGTGGATGAGTCGGGCCAGGGGTAGCGACCTGGGTGTCACCCACCGCAGCAAGACCATCCTGTTTTGCGGCGGGCTCTGGTGAAGACCGGTGGCACCTTAGACCCCACTCCCTGGCACGGCTCAAGTCTCTATCCACACAGGCCCAGAGAATCCACTTCCTCATGCTGTACTTCTGCCGTGATTCCTAACAGTAAGATCTGGCCATGGATTCCGCTGGGGCGCTTTTGTCTGATTTTTTTCGGGTCTTTTCCATCTGGCCTTGGATTCTGCTAAAGTACCTCTGCCAGAAGTCCGTCCCACTGTCGTGGTCTGTCAAGTGCAACGACTGAAGTTACTTTCAGCGATGATGCAACAGCTCTTGGCCTTGCAACAGCAGGTACCACAATCTGGCCCACTACCAGTTCCTGCAGTATCTCCTGGTTCCCAGCTATGCCTGTCTTTACCTCGTCTGGAGTCCCAAAGGTAGGAAGAACTTCTTTTGGAAGGAGAACCTGCCCAAACACTGCAATTACCTTGACTGGCATCCTTCCTTGCTACCAACTTTGCCTCTTGCCGAAGAGGTCTTGGATGTGGACCATTTACCCTGTCTAGCTCCTGCAGTGTCCTCTGAACATCCTTCCTTGCTACCAACTTTGCATCCTGCCATAGAGGCTATGGATGTGGACCGTTTGCACCTTCCAGTTCCTGCAGTGTCTTCTGGTGCCCAGCTGCGCCTGCCTGCACCTTGTCTGGTGTCTCAACATCGCTATGTGATAGCCTGGGGGAGTAGGGTATATGGGATGTAGCTGTGCGGTACTAAAGGGTGTTTTTTTAACCCTTTCTATTCGTGACGCCAGGGTGAGGGCTCCTCTGTAATGCTTGTCCTACCACCACCCTTCCCAAGAGCGATAGGGAGGTATAAAATAATTGAATGTCCACAACCGGAGAGTTTGCTGAAAACAGTTGGAACTTTACTGAAGATTTTATGCAAGCTTCATAACCGGAACAGTCTCTATACAGGCAAAGTCTCTTAGAGATTGACAGTGGTTGGGACCTTAAGCGTTTTAGAGTCCGTAGACTGATATGTGCTGTTCCACTTGATTTAGGGGATTTAGTTTCGGTCCAGTAGTCACTCTAGCAGTGATTTTAGTTTAGGACTCATGGTTTAGTTTAAACTGAGGCCGGCAGGTTTTCTGGCCTAGTTTGTCTTTGAAAGTTGCGCAGATCCGTCCTGCTAGTCCGGCATCCACGAGAGCAGCAACCCAAGAGAGCGATCATTGGCTACAGCTCCCTTATATGGGCAGGGGCTGGACTAGAGCTAACTGGTCCAATACTTCTGTCAATCATCTTTACATAGTTATGGGTAAACGTGACGCAAGGACCTCTAAAGGTCCTCCAACATACCATAAAGGAATTAACATGGTCGCATGACCGAAGGTCCTGCGACGCTATCAAGGTAAGCACACTAATATGCATTATATTAAATATACACACTATTAAATATGTACACATAAACATTATAAAATTAGAGAAGTAGGAGGCGACTAGAGGCTGTCCCACCTGGGAGACCCTACCTGAACGTAGTAACTCTGACTTTGGGGACCACCATACAAGGTACGGTACCACAAACCCCCTTACTTAAAATAAGTCTGCCTCAACGTCTGTCCCCTAAGACAGAGCGACGAAGTGAAGGTTGCTTTATAACAGTCCTGGGCATAACTTTTCACATGTCCATTAGTCAGGTTGCATAAACACTACAAGGTTATTTAACTTTTTGAGGTACATACATATACATGGGTAAACTCATGAACAGGATTACTTGGTTCATGAATTTAGTAACAGGATGGATTTATTATACATGAGATACATCCTACTTAACATTTTTGAATCTCACTAGACATTTTTGCCATATTAGCTACCTGTTTAGTACACTGAGGGTTTTACTGGCTTGCCTGAGGCTTTCTACCAATAAATTGGCTACTAGGGTCCATTGGCTACACACTCTTACTCCTAGAACACAACAGATAAACCTTACCTAGGTTACCTTTTTGATTACGTGTATTATTTTAGCTCGCAAGAGCTAGGACCGCGCGGACACTGCAGTCTCCAATAGACTGCAATGTGTTCCGCGCAGATTTCCGCCTGAAGAAAGAGCACCGCCTTTCTTCAGGCGGAAATTTCCAAGCGGATTGTCCGTTCACAAATTCCGCTTCACAAATTCCGAAGTGTGAATTTGTGAATGGAAAATCATTCACTACACTATACATTTTAGCAAGCGGAATTTCAGCCTGCAATTTCAAAGCAAAATTGCAGGCGGAAATTCCGTATTCTGGACCTAGCCTTAGTCTACATAACAGTGGCAGGAATTGGAAAATGACATAGGCTACAATTTCTAAAGCATTTACTTGAGTGTGAGATATTTTTGTTGTTTGACGTACTGAGTTTGTGAGGTAAGTACACTTGAGTAATTAGTTTGAGGTACTATGTGTACAGTAATACGTGAAAGGTCAGTCTTGGTACCTTAAAGGTGGTTTTCCCTGTGTAGACATTTTGAGATGGTGTTAGTGATGCGTGACGGAAAGGTTACACTCAGAGGAGCTGAGAGAGCCACCTACTAGCAACTACTACAACACCTATTATTGAAATTTTTTTTGTGTACACGTGCACAAGGCAATTTTTAATTTTTTGTGTGTACAATAACCATTTACATTTATTTACCTTAGCACAAATATCTATTAAACACTCCAACAGGGTTCAGGTGCATTCACCTGATAAGTGCAATTTAAGCAAAGAATATTGTGTTACTATTAACCTGTTCAGGATGCCGGGCTTATGCATACGCCCTGCATCCCGAGTCCTTATTGGAAATATCCCTTTTCCTTACAAGTAGACACTTCAAAGTTAGAAAAATGTCATGAAATTTTGGGATTTTTCACCAAAAAAGGATGCAAGTAACTCCGAAAATTTACAACCGAAATAAAGTAGAATGTCACGAAAAAACACATTCTCAGAATCAGAATATTAGGTAAAAGCGTTTTCGCGTTATTAACCTCTTAAGGACTCAGGGCGTACCTGTACGCCCTGAGCCCGGTCCCGGTGTGAAAAACGGGGTCACACCGTGACCCCGCATCACATTGGGTCGGTCCAGGCTGCTAATCATAGCCGGGACCCTGGGCTAACAGCATGCGGCATCGATCATTGTGCCGCACGCTGTTAACCCTTCAGACGCGGCGATCAAAGTTGACCGCTGCATCTGAAAACGAAAGTAAACTCTTCCCAGCAGCTCAGTCGGGCTGATCGGGACATCGCGATAAAATCGCGATGTTCCGATCAGCTGGGACGCAGGTGGTGCTCTCCTTACCTGACTCCGCGGCGTTGGTGCTGGTTGAGTCGCCCCCACCTCCTCGTCAGGAGTGGGGCACAGTACTTTTGTTGGTACCTGGTGGGCAGGCCAAACCTTCTCGCCGGGAGTAGGCCTAGGTACTGTGGTTGGTGCCCGCTGTTTAGGCCAAACCTCCTTGGTAGGAGTAGGCTTGGGCACTTTGCAGGAAACAGAAGGAAGTGGCTGCTGCTGTAGAAACTCCTCCTCAGGCTGGTAAGGAGCAGGCCATTTCGGCTTAAGCTGGAAGGGGTCTGCCTCCATATCAGTAGATGGAAAATCCTTGAATGGAAGCTGGGTTGGGGCTGCTGGTCTGGTGACTGCGGTAGCCCACTCTCCTCGCAGGCCCTGGCCGGGTGTGTATTCCACTATCTCACCCACCTCCAGGGAATGGAACTTTTTGTGGATGTATGACCTCTGGACAGCTCGACGGTTTACGAGGATGTGGCAATCAATGAGGGTACCGTAACCTCTGACCTTATCGAACTTGGCCACTGTTGCTCTGCGATGTTGTAAGCAGTATGTAAAATACTGTATAGACCTACAAGGGGTCAATTTGCCTCCCAGCATAGACAATATGAAAAAAACCTCTAAATAAGGACTTATATTATATTATATATAATTGGGATTAATATATAATTTTTTTTTTTTAGATATGACCAATTAGGGCATTTTTTCATCATATACAAGGGGTTTATAAGGTCGTGATCATGTGGCATGTGTACCCTTAGCTTTAGGGACCATGTGCCTATTTCATTTCTAAATGGCACGTATTCATTGCGGTATGCTCACGATCTCCTTTGTTTTTATACCCCTTCTTAGGAATTTTTTGCAATTTTGGTACTTCTACACCAACTATTGTTACTATTCCCATTGGTTCATTCATTAACATATAACCAGTCACACGAGAGTTAGTATACTCTATTACTAGCAATAAATCACTCACATACATACCTGAATCCGGCCCTAACTATAGTAGTGAGTTCGGCATTCTGCCCGCCCCCTGTGGGCGTCAGAGCGGGGCGGGCACTGCCGACGTCACACGTAGGCGCCAGGATATGACGCCAGACGCCGAGAGACCCGGAAGGTGAGCGCATCGCAGCCGGTTTGAATTATTCCGGCTCCCCGCCATTGCGGGTTGCGCACCTCCCGGGATCCTGTGATCGGCACCTAGACCAGCTGACAGTGAGTACAGCATACTAGCGGCGTTATGCTAGATTTACATTACAGGTACAGCGGAACCTTGTTTACTGATAGGAATATATTATTTTATTTATAGGTGTCCGGAACCACGGCAAGGACTGTGAGTCTTTCAGCCCTACAAAAACTACATTTAGTGCAAGTCTGTATACTGGGCTGACTGTATTGTTGGTTTTCTTCTTTTTAGGTCGTACCGACATTCTCCTGTCACAGCTGGGAAAGATCACACCCTTTGAGTGATACCCCGTATCGTGGGTCACTCAGTAATACCGTGTTTTTTCTTTAAAAATGTGATACTTCTATTATCTCTATTATTCTGATATTCTCCTGAGGACACTCTTGATTGGAGTAGAAACGCGTTGCCGCTCCACGGCAAGGACTGTGAGTCTTTCAGCCCTACAAAAACTACATTTAGTGCAAGTCTGTATACTGGGCTGACTGTATTGTTGGTTTTCTTCTTTTTAGGTCGTACCGACATTCTCCTGTCACAGCTGGGAAAGATCACACCCTTTGAGTGATACCCCGTATCGTGGGTCACTCAGTAATACCGTGTTTTTTCTTTAAAAATGTGATACTTCTATTATCTCTATTATTCTGATATTCTCCTGAGGACACTCTTGATTGGAGTAGAAACGCGTTGAGAATTATATTTTCTATTAGAGATGCATGTCTGAATATGTGTATCTACACATTAGATTCATGATAAATCCACCAGATGGGTGGTGATCCTAACAGATCCTGTGTCGCATGATCTTATTCTTATGTGGGTATAATCACTTGGCACATATTGGTGTGTTTTAGCAAGCATATATTAAAAGTTATGTCTTAAATAGCACTTCCCTTACACCTTATATTTATTTAGAGGTTTTTTTCATATGCTCTGCGATGTTCCAAGGGCTTCTCCCCTTCTCAGGGATAATCCCACATGCGAATATAGAGTGCCTCCATTTCTTTGGTGTTTTCTTGATAGCGGATCCTCTCCTGAAGCAGATGAACATGCTTGGGGGCATAAAGTTCTTGGTGTCGGGCCTTTAACTTTGACATCACTTCAGCCAGTTCTGCTTCCTTGCTTAGGCAATCTTGGCGAGCGCAGTAGTGCACTCGGCAAGGCAGACGGGTATTTCTGGCTCCGGGCTGGTGGAGGAAGAGAGTGCAGTTTCTGATGGTGTACTTACAGAAGACTCTTCTGTCGGGATCTCAGCCACAAACCCCATGTCCGATGGTGAGGGGACAGTCTCACCAGTGAAGATACTCCAGGTGTCCCAGCTGTTTCCCCTGGAGAGGTATCCGGCCAGTCATCGTCATCGTCTGGCAACGGGGGAAGATTGCAGGCCCCCTCTTCATCCAACGATAACTTCTGCAGACGGCCGGCAAGGTCGTGGAACAGTTGGGCTGCGACCGCTGCAACTTTCCTTTGCTCCGGTTCACGCCACGTGGAACGCTGCTCTCCGCCATGTCTGTACTCTCCCTCTCTTCCTTGTGCAGACTGAAGAGGTCACTGTGCAGGGCTCCTTTTATAATGGGCTTGTCCAAAATGGCTGCCGGCCGGAAGGACCTCATCGATGCAGCCCTGACTTCCAGTCCCCCCGGAAAACAACAGCAGTGAATTTAAGTTCCCTTTTGGCTGCAACACATTTACTTGATAGCCACGCCCAGGGGCAGGTCGTGGCGCAGCGCGAGGTTTCTTCGCACGCTTTTCCAACAGCAGGTTAACTCATGCATCGTGGACCAGAGGATCGTGGCATACATTCACTTCTCACTTTACACATTTCTGCAGCCAATACATTTTCATCTCCCCCCTTACTTTTCACGTGTGCTCTCTGCACGCGGCACCATACACACGATTCCGTACACTTAAATGGTGCTTCGTAACACATTGATAAAGTCTTTTACATAGGGGGAGTACAGTTTAATTGGTGGCAACAGCTGTAGGCACACACCCGTATCCTGTTCGTAGGATGCCAAAAAGCTATGTGATAGCCTGGGGGAGTAGGGTATATGGGATGTAGCTGTGCGGTACTAAAAAGGTGCTTGTTTAACCCTTTCTATTCGTGACACCAGGGTGAGGGCTCCTCTGTAATGCTTGTCCTACTGCCACCCTTCCCAAGAGCGATAGGGAGGTATAGAATAATTGAATGTCCACAACCGGAGAGTTTGCTGAAAACAGTCGGAACTTTACTGAAGATTTTATGCAAGCTTCATAACCGGAACAGTCGCTATACAGGCAAAGTCTCTTAGAGATTAACAGTGGTTGGGACCTTAAAGGGATACTCCGCCCCTGGCATCTTATCCCCTATCCAAAGGATAGGGGATAAGATGTCAGATTGCCGAGGTCCCGCTGCTGGGGACCCCGGGGATCGCCGCTGCGGCACCCCGCCATCATTACTGCACAGAGCGAGTTCGCTCTGTGCGTAATGACGGGCGATACAGGGGCCGGAGCAGCGTGACGTCATGGCTCCACCCCTCATGACATCACGGCGCATCCCCTTAATGCAAGTCTATGGCAGGGGGCGTGATGACCGCCACGCCCCCTCCCATAGACTTGTATTGACGGGGGCGGGCCGTGACATCACGAGGGGCGGAGCCGTGATGTAACAATGCTCCGGCCCCTGTATTGCCCGTCATTACGTGCAGAGCAATCTCGCTCTGTGCAGTAATGATAGCGGGGTGCTGCAGCGGCGATCCCCGGGGTCCCCAGCAGCGGGACCCCGGCGATCTGACATCTTATCCCATATCCTTTGGATAGGGGATAAGATGTCTAGGGGCGGAGTACCCCTTTAATCGTAGACTGATATGCGCTGTTCCACTGGATTTAGGGGATTTAGTTTCAGTCCAGTAGTCACTGATTTAGTTTAGGACTCATGGTTTAGTTTAGGCTGAGGCCGGCAGGTTTTCTGGCCTAGCTTGTCTTTGAAAGTTGCGCAGATCCGTCCTGCTAGTCCGGCATCCACGAGAGCAGCAACCCAAGAGAACGATCATTGGCTACAGCTCCCTTATATGGGCAGGGGCTGGACTAGAGCTAATTGGTCCAATACTTCTGTCAATCCTCTTTACATAGAGTTATGGGTAAACATGTGACCCAAGGACCTCCAAAGGTCCTCCAACATACCATAGAGGAATTTACATGGTCACATGACCGAAGGTCCTGCGACGCTATCAAGGTAAGCACACTAATATGCATTATATTAAATATACACACTATTAAATATGTACACATAAACATTATAAAATTAGAGAAGTAGGAGGCGACTAGGGGCTGTCCCACCTGGGAGACCCTACCTGAACGTGGTAACTCTGACTTTGGGAACCACCATACAAGGTACGGTATGCAATACGGTACCGGGACACCACACTTCCTTGTTACCAACTTTGCCTCTTGCCGAAGAGGTTATGGATGCGGACCATCTTGAATTTTGCCAAGTCCTTTGTCTTGTTTCTTTTTTCTTTCCATGTGTTCATCTCAGAATACTAAAGATTCGTAGCCGGCCTTTGCCCAGTTCAGTACCCCCCTGGTCTCATGTAGTGGGTCCCAAAGAAGAGGGGAGACCAAAGGGGGGGGGGACTGTTACAGTTGCGCTCCGGCTGGACTCGCTGGCAGTGAGCGCTTTCTGTACCCGCTGCCGCGGGGCTGAGATTCACATCGCGGGATGCGCCCGCATGAGAATCTCAGCCCGTTGTCACTTATGGTCCTGTGTCTCTGTTCCATGTGTCCCCGCAGCTCCGGCGCCCATACCTCTGCCTTCTAGGGCGTGCACGTGCACCGGAGCTCACTTTCTTAAAGGGCCAGTACCCAATTAGTTAAAGTACTTGCACCTGTCCCTGCTCCATAAGTATCTGCTCCTCCCTGCTCCCTGGGCCGGATCTTGGTTGTCTGTCTTTGTCTGTGATTCCTATGCCTGAGTCAATTCCTGTTCCCGAGTCTAGTCCTGTTCCCGAGTCTGTGTACCTGTCCCTAGTTCCGGCCTGTCCTGTTCCTGTGTTCCTGCCTTGCCTTTCTGCCTTGCCAGCCACGTCCTGCCTGCCACATCCTGCTAGTCTCTGTCTGTGCCACGTTACCCCCCCAGCTACTTGCGTGAACGAGTCGTGCCAGGGGTAACTACCTGGGTGTCACCCGCCGCAGCAAGACCATTCCGCTTTGCGGCGGGCTCTGGTGAAGACCGGTGGCACCTTAGACCCTGCTCCCTGGCACTGCTCAAGTCTCTATCCACACACGCCCAGATAATCCACTACCTCTTGCTGTACATCTGCCGTGATTCCTAACAGTAATAACATCTGCCCTTTCACTGCACCCTCGCCACATAACCTTAAGGCAGTGTTCTAGTATTTGAACCCTGCTGACAGCAGCTTATATCTCTACCCCCTTGTGACATCCAATATTTATGGATATATTCACAGCCCCTATAGCACTGGTAGCATTTTCTCAACATATGTGTCTGTACTATTTGTAGAATCAGCAGAATGTTGTAATAGTGCAGACAGATTATCAGGAAAGTATGTGGGTATTAGGTCTTCAGTGGAAAATCTTGGTCATACAATAGTGATAGTGTACTGAACACCAGCTGGAGGCTCTGTGACTGTGAACTTTGGAAGGAATTACGGGATGTGAAAATACAATAAAAGCTATGCGACTGTGTCCCTTCATTTTAGAAAGTTGCTAAAAGCAAATGTGGTGTCCCGGTACAGTATTGCATACAGTACCTAGCGTAGAGGTCCCCAAAGTCAGAGTAACTACGTTCAGGTAGGGTTCCTCAGGTGGGACAGCCCCTAGTCGCCTCTCCTAAAGTCTATCTTTTATAATAATAAATGTATATTTTTAATAATTATATATATATATATATATATTCTATAGTAATGTATAGTACTTACCTTGTTCAGCATCGCAGGACATTCGGTCATGTGACCATGCTAGTAACCTCTATGATATGTTGTAGGACCGTAGGAGATCCTTGGGTCACGTGTTACCCACAAATCTCTGTAATGGTGATTGACATCAGTATGGACCAATTAGCGTTAGTCCAGCCCCTGCCCATATAAGGGAGCTGCGTCCAATTATCTCTCTCTTGGGTTGCTGCTCTTGTGGATGCCGGACTAACAGGACGGTGCTACGCAACTTTCAAAGACATGCTAGGCCTCAAAACCTCCGGCCTCTGCAGAACCAAAATCGTGAGTTCAAATCTAAATCCCTGCTAATGCTAGCGTGACTACTGGACCACAACTGACCCCTAAATCCAGTGGAGCAACGCATAGTATCAAAAGACTCTTAATGCTAAAGTCCCAACCTTTGTCAATCTCCAAGGAAAAGCTGTTGTTATACTCAGAGACTGTTGTAATATTGAAGCTTGCAGAAAATCTTCAGTAAACATTAATGCTGTTTCAGAAACTCTCCGGTTGTGGACAATCTATTCTTCTTATCTACCTCCCTATCGCTCATGGGAAGGGTGGTGGTAGGAAAAGCTTTGTTGAGGAGCACTCACCCTGGCGTCATGAATAGCAAGGGTTAACAAACACCCTTTAGTTACTGCACAGCTTCACTCCCCATACCATACACCCCCCCCAGGCTCTCACACAAATAATAGATGTGAGGTTGAAGGTGCACATAATGTGCAAAATAGGGTACATGCCAGTGATCTTTTATAGGGTAATGCTCACAAGGTGCTTTATGGTATCGCCATCAAGTGGCTCAGGGATTGTGTTGGTCATTCTAGATGAGAGAACTTCTTTTAAAGTTGTATTCCAGCGTTTAAAAATAAACTCCCTATCCACAGAATAGGAAACAAGTATCTGATGGTGAAGGGTCAGATCTCTGGGACCTTTGCAATCTCCAGAATGGGACCCTGAATCTCCCCGCTGCATTAAGCAGTGAGATTTGGGGCCCTGTTCTAGAGATTGCAGGGGTCCCAGAGGTCCCCTATTTTCTGGATCAGACTCTTATCCCCTAACCTGTGGATTTGAACTCCGGAATACCACTTTAGGGAACATTCACGTGGGCAATAATTGCACAGTGGGAATCTCATTTTTTGGGGATCAGTGGGATTCTTGGTGGCTGAATCACAATTGATCACTAAATAATTGCCTGGCAATTGAGTAACTTGATGCTAACAATGTTCTCTACCTACCAAGGTTGCCAACCTGAATTTTTCTTTTTACCAGACAACTTTCATGAACATACACATTTTTCTTCCATTCACTTTGGAAAACCATAATGAAGCATAAAGGTTTTACGGTATACATGTCTCTAGCTATAGCTCTAGATATTGATGATAATTAATAATAATGCTAATAATAATCACAATTAACAGCTTAAAAAAAAAGAAGAAAAAAAAGCTTTAAAAAAAAAAAAAGTCCCCTATTTTTTGACTGTCCAGGAATTTCTGGACCGCTGGCATCTCTGCATGTACTACATGGTACACTAGTGTTATTTAGTGAAGGGCTTTTGTGCCCCTCAAAAAACAAGTCCTAGATGCAACGGCTATCTCTGCCCCCCTCTAGCCCAGCCACAGATAGGGAAACCCCCTTTAAGTCACATCAGTGGTGTCCCGGTACCGTATTGCATACCGTACCTTGTATGGTGGTCCCCAAAGTCAGAGTTACTACGTTCAGGTAGGGTCCTCCAGGTGGGACAGCCCCTAGTCGCCTCCTCCTAGTGTTTATGTGTATATATATTTAATAATGTATATTAATATAATTACCTTTATAGCATCGCATGGACATTCGGTCATGTGACTATGTTGATTCCTTTGGGTTATGCTTTAGGACCTTTCAGAGGTCACATGGTGTGGTCACATGTCAGACCATGATCCTTTGTACAGATAATTGACAGAAGTTTTGGACCAATCAGCTTAAGGCAAGCCCCTGCCCATATAAGGGAGCTGCAGCCAATGATCTCTTTCTTGGGTTCCGGATCATCGGAGAGTTGAGATCTGCGTAACTTGCAAAGACAACCCTAGGCCTGAAGCCTGCTCGCCTCAGCCTGAACTAAACCATGAGTCCTAAACTAAATCCCCGCTAAAGCTAGCGTGACTACTGGACCGAAACTAAATCCCCTAAATCCAGTGGAACAGCGCATATAAGTCTCCGGACTTTAAAACGCTCAAGGTCCCAACCACTGTCAATATCTAAGAGACTTTGCTTGTAAAGAGACTGTTCCTGTTATAAAGCCTGCATAAAATCTTCAGTAAAAGTTTCAACAGTTTTCAGCAAACTCTCCTGTGGTGGACATTCACTTATTCAATACCTCCCTACCGCTCTTGGGACAGGTGGCAGTAGGACAAGCATTACAGAGGAGCCCCCACCCTGGCGTCACGAATAGAAAGGGTTAACCAGATACCCTTTAGTCACCGCACAGCTACACCCCATATACCCTACAACCCCAGCCTACCACACATCCTTCCAAGAGACACTGAGTAAATGGAAATAGATGGCAAAGCTTTGTCTCCCTGGAAACATACAGTATATGATTAGTTTTTGGAAATGACTGCATGTATCTAGCTAACTGAGGTCATACTGAGGCCCTCACTATATCATCTTTTCTTGCATCGGAATAAATATCACTTTGCAAATCCCTTCAACCCTGACTTACAGCTTACTCAGCACTTGCCATAGACTTACTGCGGCCAACAATGACAAACCCTGAGCGTCACACCTTGGTGACTAATGTCTGACACATCCAATACCTATATTTATGTCAGCATTTCCAGCATGGGCTGTCTGTAAATGAATTCTATACATTATTTATAGCTCTGTAGGTGACACCTTGTAAATCACTTCTGGAGGTATAGTCTGTATCATAGTGAATCTTTTTGGAACTTTCTTATAATAATCTGTCTAAATTGTTATTTATTTCCAGCAAAGCATTAAAGCGTACCTGTTATCACAAAAACTTTTTATAGGTTGTTAATGTATTAGAAACAACTTTCTAATACCATGTCATAAAAAATAGATAAAAAAATATTATACTTATATATTTATTTTGACTTGTAAAAACTGACCACTAGGGGTCTCCCTACATCTCCCGGACGCAAGTCTCTCATAGAGTTCAGACTCATGCATGAGTCCTAACTCTCATAGTGCAGCCTGGACACTGATGAGCACAGCTCAGTGACCTGCCTGTCAATCAGGGAGACGGGGGCGAGCGCTGTGCACGCTGCATGGCGCATCTCAATTACACTGAACACTGCCTGCAGTGAGCAAGCTTTGAAAGAGGATTGTGAAGGAAATACTGAAAATGTAAAACTGCAGAGGGCAGGTAATGAAGAGGGCAACATACCAGCAGCATGATATAAAGCAATGGAGATGTGGCAGGTACTCTTTAAAATGGAAGGCAAATGCAGAAGACTGAACAATTCACACTAATGTAATAGGGTAAGGAATTAATTGAAACCACTTGCCTCCCTGTCTACTGGTTTTGTAGGCATAGAACCCCTTTAAGGAGGTACTTTAACCCCTTAAGGACCCAGCCAATTTTCACTGTAGGACCCGGCCATTTTTTGAACATCTGACCACTTTCACTTTAAGCATTAATAACTCTGGGATGCTTTTACCTTTCATTCTGATTCCGAGATTGTTTTTTCGTGACATATTCTACTCTATGTTAGTGGTAAAAATTTTGTTGATACTTGCATCGTTTCTTGGTGAAAAATTCCAAAATTTGATGAAAAAATTGAAAATTTTGCATTTTTTTTTTACTTTGAAGCTCTCTGCTTGTAAGAAAAATGAATATTCCAAATAAATTATATATTGATTCACATATACAACATGTCTACTTTATGATTGCATCATAAAGTTGACATGTTTTTACTTTTGGAAGACACCAGAGGGCTTCAAAGTATAGCAGCAATTTTCCAATTTTTCACAAAATTTTCAAAATCGAAATTTTTCAGGGACCAGTTCTGTTTTGAAGTGGATTTGAAGGGCTTTTATATTCGAAATGCCCCACAAATGACCCCATTATAAAAACTGCACCCCTCAAAGTATTCAAAATGATATTCAAAAGGTTTGTTAACCCTTTAGGTGTTTCACATGAATAGCAGCAAATTGAAGGAGAAAATTCAAAATCTTAATTTTTTACACTCGCATGTTCTTGTAGACCCATTTTATGAATTTTTACAAGGGGTAAACGGAGAGAAATCTTCCTAAAATGTGTAACCCAATTTCTCTCGAGTAAGGAAATACCTCATATGTGTATGTCAAGTGTTCGGCGGGTGCACTAGAGGGCTCAGAATGGAAGGAGCGACAGAGGGATTTTGGAGAGTGAGTTTTTCTGAAATGGTTTTTGGGGGCATGTTGCATTTAGGAAGCCCCTATGGTGTCAGGACAGCAAAAAAAAAACACATGGCATACTATTTTTGAAACTACACCCCTAAAGGAACGTAACAAGGGGTCCAGTGAGCCTTAACACCCCACAGGGGTTTCACGACTTTTCGTTAAAGTTGGATGTGTAAATGATTTTCTTTTTTTTTTTCTACTAAAATTCTAGTTTTCCCCCAAATTTTAAATTTTTAAAAGGGTTAATAGGAGAAAATGCCCCCCAAAATGTGTAACCCCATCTCTTCTGAGTATGGAAACACCACATATGTGGAGGTCAAGTGCACTGCAGGCGCACTACAATGCTCAGAAGAGAAGGAGTCATATTTGGCTTTTAGAAATAACATTTTGCTGAAATGGTTTTGGGGGGGCATGTCCCATTTAGGAAGCCTCTATGGTGCCAGGACAGCAAAAAAAAAAACAACATGGCATACTATTTTGAAAACTACACCCCTCAAGAAATGTAACAAGGGGTACAGTGAGCCTTAACACGCCACAGGTGTTTCACGACTTTTCGTTAAAGTTGGATGTGTAAATGATTTTTTTTTTTTCACTAAAATGCTAATTTCCCCCCAAATTTTACATTTTTAAAAGGGGTAATAGGAGAAAATGCCCACCAAAATTTGTAACCCCATCTCCTCTGAGTATGGAAACACCACATATGTGGATGTCAAGCACTCTGTTGGCGCACTACAATGCTCAGAAGAGAAGGAGTCCTATTTGGCTTTTGCAAATCTAATTTTGCTGAAATGGTTTTGGGGGGGCATGTCCCATTTAGGAAGCCCCTATGGTGCCAGGACAGCAAAAAAAAAAACCCACATTGCATACTATTTTGGAAACTACACCCCTCAAGGAACGTAACAAGGGGTACAGTGAGCCTTAACACCCCACAGGTGTTTGACGACTTTGGATGTGTAAATGAATTATTTTTTTTTTTTTTTACTAAAATGCAGTTTTTCTCAAAATTTTACATTCTTACAAGGTGTAATAGAAGAAAATGTCCCTCAAATGTGTAACCCCATCTCTTCTGAGTATGGAAGTACCCCATGTAAGGATGTCAAGGGCTCTGCTGGCGCACTACAATGCTCAGAAGAGAAGGAGTCACATTTTGCTGAAATGGGGGGGCATGTCACATTTAGCTGCAGAACAGCAAAAAAAAAAAACTTGGTGCTTGGTGTAACTATGTATAACGGTGTGTGATTAGTAATCACACACCGTTATGTGAGCAAAAAAAAAACGCTGCGGCCCCAAAAAAAAGGGGGGGGGGCACATCGCAGCGCCCTGAACCCCTAATAGGGCCCGGGTCACGCTAAAAAAAGATGAGGCGTACTCTTGAGCCCTATTAGGGGGTCAGGAGGGGGGGGGGTTATTTTTTTAACTTTTTTTTAAACTTTTTTTTTTTTTTTTACTTTATTTACATGTATTTCCCTACCTTTCCCTCTGTTGATTCTGTCCCTGATCTAGGGAATCTTCGGGTCTCCTGAGGCGATCCGATGGGGCAGAGGGGGGGTCCCTGGCTCCTCTTGCAGCTCTGACCGCTGACTGAACCCAGCTAACGGTCAGCGCTGCAGAGGATGCCGTTTAACCCCTCCCCTGCCGGCTGCTATTGGCTGGACGATCGTCCAGCCAATAGCAGCTCTCTTGAGGGGGTGGCAAAATCGCCACCTCCCCATAGATAAAGTAGGTGATAGGGGGTGTTTCTACACCCCCGATCACCTTGTATCTCCGGGTCATCGGGTCACACGTGACCCGTAAGACCCGGAATTGCGCAAATCGCAAGTGCGATTTCACTTGCGATTTGCGCCGATCGCCGACATGGGGTGGTCTGATGACCCCCCTCGGCATTTGCGCAGGGTGCCTGCTGATTGATATCAGCAGTCACCTCAGTCCGATCCCTGCCCGACGCGCGGCAGGGACCGGAATTCCCACGGGCGTACCTGTACATGTACGCCCTGGGTCCTTAAGACCCAGGTACAGAAGGCGTATGCATACGCCCTAGGTCCTGTACGGGTTAAGAGGTACTCAGGAAGGAAAACATTTTTTTTTTTTGTTTAAATGAACTGGCTCCAGAAAGTTATACAGATTTGTAAATGTCTTCTATTTAAAAATCCTTCCAGTACTTATTAGCTGCTGTATTCTCCAGAGGAAGTTGTGTAGTTCTATCCAGTCTGACCACAGAGCTCTCTGCTGACACCTCTGTCCATGTCAGGAACTGTCCAGATCAGGAGAGATTCATTATGGGGATTTGCTTATATGCTCTGGACAGAGGTGGCAGCAGAGAGTATACACATAGAGCAGTTTTTCTGTGTTTTTCATCTGGGTGTTTTTCACAAATTTGCTGAGAATTTTTGAGAAATTGTGGCAAAAGTAAAGCTATCTTACTTCAATTTGAAAAATAGCACCAATCTTGACACAATTCTGCCATTAGCACTGCAAAATTGCAGGAAACAATGCACCAAAACACACCAAGTGAACACAGCCCTAGCAAAAGGGATCATATGGACGTAAACACAACTCATAATTCCTTGAGCTACAGCAGTGTTTTCCAAATTGTGTGCCCCCAACTGTTGCAAAACTACAACTCCCTCCAGGCCCAGCCAGCCAAAGGCTGTCCGGGCATGCTGGGAGCTGAAGTTCTTCAACAGCTGGAGGCGCCCAGGTTGGGAAACACTTAGCTATAGTCTTCATCTTTATTACTGTCTATAGGAAACAGAAAGGCAAGGATAGGGGGATAAGATGTCAAAAGGTGGAGTAACCCTCTTAATGGAGTACTCTAGGGGGGAAAAAAACATTTCAAATCAACTGGTGTCAAAAAGTTATACAGATTTGTAAATTACTCCTATATAAACGTACTTATCAGCTGCTGTATGCTCCAGAGAAAGGTGTGTAGTTCTTTGTAGTCTGACCACAGTGCTCTCTGCTGACACCTCTATTCATGGGGATTTGCTCCTGCTCCAGACAATTCCTGAAACAGACAGAGGTGTCAGCAGAGAGCACTGTGGTCAGACTACAAAGAACTACACACCTTCCTCTGGAGCATACAGCAGCTGATAAGTACGTTTATATAGGAGTAATTTACAAATCTGTATAACTTTCTGACACCAGTTGATTTGAAATGTTTTTTCCCCCCTAGAGTGCTCCATTAAGAGGGTTACTCCACCTTTTGACATCTTATCCCCCTATCCTTGCCTTTCTGTTTCCTATAGACAGTAATAAAGATGAAGACTATAGCTAAGTGTTTCCCAACCTGGGCGCCTCCAGCTGTTGAAGAACTTCAGCTCCCAGCATTTTTATATAGAAATAATTTAGAAATCTGTAGAACTTTCTGGCATCGGCTGTTTTGAAAACATCTTTTTCTTCCGGAGTACCCATTTAAGTGGGCAAAAGAGAGCAAAAATTCTATTACAGAGTGGTGGAAAAACATTGCCTGGTCTGATGGAAGCAGATCTCAGTGGCACCATGCTGATGGTAGGGTCATAATTTGGCGCAAGCAGCATGAATTGTATGAACTCTTCCATCAGGTGTGAACAGTTCACGCTGGTGAAGGTGGTATACCAATGTAGGGAGGGTCATATGTTTTCTTGGTGTAGCCTGTTTCCTCTGATACCTGTGGATGGACGAATGGACGGTATATGTGGTGTCCCAGCACCAAAGGCTGTCCTGTGGCTTTGGACTTCCTCAGGCAGACCTGCGGAACAGGTGTTGGACCCACTAAAGGACTGGTTATCCCTATTTTTATGTTCAAACACTTTATCAAATGGTTAATATAAATTTTTCATAAGTTTTATGTTACATGTTATTTATATATGTTTTGTACCTTTAAGAGTGGAGCAGTGCAAGCTTAGTGACCCTTCCTGCCAATGGGAACCCCTAAATTCCTGGCCATATAGTGTAGTGGGGGAGTAGTGGCCCCAGTCTAACTTTAGTTTCTGCTGAGCACAAGTGTGTAAAGGTGTAAGGTGTGTGGAGAAGCTCTAAGGGAAGGCCCAGAAAAAATATATCTTATCCGGTCATTCTGCAAGGATCATCCACACGATGGAAGTTCATGCCCTGGTGGAGAAAGCTACAGAACCCTAGCTACCTGGATCATTCTTCAAAATTATATCTCAAGTCAGTACTAATCTATTGGGTGAAAAGTACCACAAGTAAAGTACCCAGCAAGGCAACAGGGCTCCCAAGAGGCTACACTGCATTCTCTCCACTCTGCACCATATTGTCCGTGTGTAATACCATCTGCACCCAGCTCAGTAAAGACAGTTATCCATAACCTGACATCAGTATGTTCCTGTACTCCTTGTGTCTGGCCCAGGAGAAGCTGCCTCTAACCTCATACCATGTATAGGATAACGGTGCCCTGGCCACACAAAGTGATAAGGTGCTTCCCAACACCACCTGTGTTACTACACTTATCTTAATTTCAGAGATTTTTTTTATTGAAATTTTGTGGTCAATACAATGTTTTAAAAAGGAAGTTACACAGACTGAACAATAAACAGTACAACAATATAAGATCCAAAATGTCAGTGTGAGTAACAGATCAATCCCACTCAAGAAGGTCATAAAGAGAAACAAACAATACACCAGGGCAAGGTCAGGAGAGGACAAGAACAAAAGGGAAAGATAAAGGAGGAAAAGGGAAAAGGAAGGAAAAATCCTACATACGCCTAGAGCTAATATGTGGGCAGGTTTTATTAGGAAGGAGCCTCCAAGTTGGCAAACCACTGTAGCCACGTCATGTCAAAATGAGTCCATAAATAGGTCAAAGTGTTATTGGCCATTATCCAATTTAACTTATTCTTAACCAACTTCAACAGAATAGATTGAGTCTTCCAGCTTCTAGCAATGGCCAATTTAGATGCCAAAAAGAAAAAAAAAAAAAGAAAATAGAGTAATTTCCTCATCTGTTTTCTTTGAAGATTGGTACCCATCATAGGTGTGCGCACAGGGTTTGCCTGGGCACACCCTAATCAAACCCGGGGGGGGGGGGGATCCGCGACCACCACTGAGCAGCCCGCAGGGGGCCCCTGTCACATTCTGGACATCCCTGTGTCCCGAAAGATCTTTTCGGGACACAAGGATGTCTCGGTTACCTTTCTGCGGCGGCCCCCGTGTTAACTTTAAAAACGCAGGGGCCGCCGGGAGGTAGCACACGCAGGGACGTCCTGACGTCCTGTGAGTGCGCCCATAGCAACGGAGGAGCGGCGCATCGTGGAGGAGGACGCGCACCGGTCCAGCATGGTAAGTCACCAGCACCAGCACGTTATCTTCAGTGTTCCGACCACTGCTCCTCCAGTCCCGGGACCTACTGCTATGGTCTATAGGCCATAGCAGTAGATCGTGACCCCGGACCGGTGGTCGGAACACTGAAGTGGGGTTGTACACAGACATACAGACTCTAGCCATACAATGTATATGGCTGAAGGCTGTATGTCTGTGGGGGAACTATACTGCACCTAATGTGGGGAGCTATACTGCACCTAATGTGGGATAATTATACTGCACCTAATGTGGGGGAACTATACTGCACCTAATGTAGGGAACTGTACTGCACCTAATGTGGGGGAACTATACTGCACCTAATGTGGAGGAACTATACTGCACCTAATGTGGGGGAACTATACTGCACCTAATGCGGAGAACTATTCTGCACCTAATGTGGGGGAACTGTACTGCACCCAATGTGGGGGAACTGTACTGCACCTAATATGGGGGAAATGTACTGCACCTATTGTGGGGCAACTGTACTGCACCTAATGTGGGGGAACTGTACTGCACCTAATGTGGGGGAACTGTACTGCACCTAATGTGGGGGAACTGTACTGCACCTAATGTGGGGAACTGTACTGCACCTAATGTGGGGGAACTGTACTGCACCTAATGTGGGGGAACTGTACTGCACACCTAATGTGGGGGGAACTGTACTGCACACCTAATGTGGGGGGAACTGTACTGCACCTAATGTGGGGGAACTGTACTGCACCTAATGTGGGGGAACTGTACTGCACCTAATGTGGGGGAACTGTACTGCACAACTAACGTGGGGGGAACTGTACTGCACACCTAATGTGGGGGGAACTGTACTGCACACCTAATGTGGGGGGAACTGTACTGCCAACCTAATGGGGGGGGGACGGACTGTACTGCCAACCTAATGGGGGGGGGGGGGAACTGTACTGCCAACCTAATGGGGGGGGGGAACTGTACTGCCAACCTAATGTGGGGGGACTTATACTGCACCTATATGAGTGCAGGTCTGTTTATGTTTGTGTGCATGCAAGCCAGAGTGTATTTGTAGCTACTGAGGAAGGGGTCGAGAGTGATTTACCTAAGTACCCTGAAACGCGTTTAGCCTACCACTATACAGAACGCACTGTAAGCTTACAGTATGTGCCAGCTGCTGTCAGCCCGGAATGTGTGGCAAAACATCGAGTCCATCAATATCTCCTCACCACTAACTTATATCCGGACGTCCAGTAGCTGAATCAGTAACTCACTGTATGCCATATACGGTTGATTTTTTTTATATTGATTTTATTATTGCATATTTTATATGTTATATCTGCTATCTATTTTTCCTCCCACAAGGGCCCTGTGTGAGGAATTTATGGAACCTAAAAATTTCTTATTTAAATAAAAAAAATCTGTTTAAATTGAAGGACGGTCTTGAAAATATACTTTTAGATGATTTCTTCACTTTGGGTATAAGTGATTGCCCCTGCACCTTGGACAGTAGTAAATTGTGAGCTGCACTAATCCTTTTCCTTTTTTAGTAATTTACAAATCTGTTTAATTTTCTGGAGCCAGTTGATATTAAAAAAAATAGTTTTTTCCTGGAATACCCCTTTAATGTGCGGCAACAACAGGAAGCTATCCTGTCACAATGGGCCAATATTCCTGCAGAACGATCGCAGCACTGGGTTCACACAGTATTCTAAGGAGGCCCAACACACTATCCCAATATTTAGGATTAAAGTGATGAAGATCCCCGGGGCTCCGGTTCATGATCATTGGATCTGACGAAGGGGGGTCCCAGCCCTCGAAACGCGTTATCTGTGATCTACCCTAATAAAATCCGTTTATTATTTCTTAAACTTAACCGTGTCCGGCTACCTCTTACTGCTACGATCCCAGTCAAGCTAATCCACAGGAGTGAGCGCTCTAACACACCTTTTTTACCACGTGAACCGGAGCCCCGGGGATCTTCATCTCTTGCATCCTCCAGACGTCCAGGAATCCCAGGACGCCACGGTGTGAGCTGCACCCCCTGATCTTATTATTCCCTTTGAAGCGGGATACAAGCGCGATATGGTGTTGCGCTCACTGCACAACACCAGAAGGTGAGCAAGTTTCTTTCACCTCTTCTTTTTTCTTTTTATCTGAATACATTTACGGCACATTGTTGCGCTTCCCCTTTATGTTTCCAACTTTTTTGCATATCAAGCAATATTTAGGATTAGGAAGATGTAGGAAGTTGTCTGTGAACTGCTACTGTATAACAAACGTTGATGCAATGCTGTGTAGTTGGTCAGAACTAAAAAATGTGGACTTTCTTTCCCACTTGGGAGAAATGTTGGGCTGGGGCCCCTTAAAGGGGTACACTGCTGCTCAGCATTTGGAACAAACTGTTGACGTCATAGCCCCGGCCCCTCATGACGTCACGCCCCTCCCCCTCAATGCAAGTCTATGGGTCCCCTCCAAATGCAAGTCACGCCCCCTTCCATAGACTTGCATTGAGGGGCGGGGTGTGACATCATGAGGGGGCGGGCCTATGACGTCACGAGCCCCAGCCGCCGGCTCCAGCGTTTGGAACAGCAGTAGTTCCCCTTTAAACCCTATTCTTCTGTTTAGGTGCGGCATAATGTTTATTATCAGAGAGTGAAGGTGGTAAATGTCTTGCTACTGAATTATATTCAACAAACACCCAAAATAGTTCTGTTGGAGACAGTCTTTTAAGAAGTTTAGATATCTCACAATAACATTTATTCTGTAGCCCAGTGTAAACTATTGTTCTACATTACCTGTTACTTTGAGCTGGGTGGAGGCCAGGATGCTAGTTGTGCAGAAAAATAGGTCTTCATTGTTCTAGTTTTAATTGTCTTGTGAGTGCTTCTCAGGGGCGTACGCCAGGGAAAGGTTTCATGGTTTTAATTCCCCCCTTGAGCCCCTTTCACCTGTATAGGAATATTTAGGCCTCTTCCTCTATGTCGGAGGCAGGTTTATGACTTCGGTCACTAGATGTTGGAGTGTTTTTTCGGGACGAACAAGCATAGAATGATGTCACTCCTCCTACATGTGTGTCCCAAGGGAGTAGACACTGGGGAGCCGGGAGCCAAAGGGAGTATGTTTTTTTTTTTTAGTTTTTAACTGAGGTCTACCTATAGACATTTATAGTCTGGGTCTGAGCACTTTTCACCCCGATCTCAGTCCTGCTGCAGGAGACAGACTCCACAGACTTACTATAAAATCTATCCCCTGCTGTCAGACAAAAGAGGCAGCAAGCAGAGGAAAGCACTCAGCCCCAGTTTTTTCCTGGCTCGGTCTAAGAATTGGTTGGGGTGTAGTACGCCAGGAGACCCTGTATGTGATGGGTGGATAATGGGGGTTGTAGTCCCAGATATGTCACATGGTTGGAGTTCTGCAACTCTTGGTCCCTGTGTGTTCCCATGGTATCCTTTTGTCAAAAAAAGTTGGCCCAGGAAAAGACAGTGAGGGTTCGGGAAACAACTGCAAACTTTACTGAACTTCAGGAAACTCTACAATACAACGCTACTTGGACTTAGTAGAGTTCTTGGTAACTCACTTGTTAACTTGTGGAGACACGGAATCTGGTCATTATTCCCTGTAATTTGTGTGCTTTACTGGCACTTGTAGTACTACTTGAGTTTTTTTTTGTAGCTGCATGGGTGTTGCACAAGTTTGGTGTCCTGAATAACTGACCACATTGTCCAAGATCTTTACTGGTGTGAGCCATGATGAACTACATAAATTCCCCTCCCAACTTACTTCTTTATATAGGATGCTGTGACCTGGCACCTTTGACACATCCAGAAGTCTTTTGGTGGTTCGGTATGGTACTGGACTATGACCTGAGGCAGAATTTTGCCCAGTGGATGTTGGCAATAAAGTCATTGAGTATCCTCCCTTCAATGCTACCACTATCTTCTGTACTTTTCTCTGGTGGTGTATGTCCTTGCAGCAGGACTTGGTAGGCAAAATAGACATAGATCTGGATGATGGATAGGACTAGGAAATGAGGGCCTAACTGTAAAGGTATGACTGACATTAGCTAAACCAGTGGTTCATTTTGGTAACAGGATCTGCTGAGCACCATGTGCTCTTCTACCAAGGGACACTTCGTGCCTGTGATCGGTGACCATGCTGCAAGACTACATTGCCTGCCCACAGGTGTCCTATTCCACTATTTCATCCACTATTCCACTATTTACAATATGGTTTAACCCCTTAAGGACTGAGCCCTTTTTCACCTTAAAGGGGTACTCCGCCCCTAGACATCTTATCCCCTATCCAAAGGATAGGGGATAAGATGTCAGATCGCCGGGGTCCCGCTGCTGGGGACCCCCGGAATCGCCGCTGCGGCACCCCGCTATCATTACTACACAGAGTGAGTTCGCTCTGCGCGTAATGACGAGCAATACAGGGGCCCGGAGCATTGTAACATCACGGCTCCGCCCCTCGTGACATCACGGCCCGCCCCTCTCAATACAAGTCTATGGGAGGGAGCGTGGCGGTCGTCACATCCCCTGCCATAGACTTGCATTAAGGCCGTGATGTCATGAGGGGCGGAGCCATGACGTCACGCTGCTCCGTCCCCTGTATCGCCCGTCATTACGCATCTCGCTGTGTGCAGTAATGATAGCAAGGTGCCGCAGTGGCGATCCCCGGGGTCCACAGCAGCGGGACACCGGCGAGCTGACATCTTATTCCCTATCCTTTGGATAGGAGATAAGATGTCTAGGGGCGGAGTACCCCTTTAAGGACTGAGCCCTTTTTTGCAATTCTGACCACTATCACTTTATGCATTAATAACTCTGGGATGCTCTTACTGATTATTCTGATTCTGAGATCGTTTTTTTCGTGACATAATGTACTTTAATACAGTGGTAAATTTTCGTTGTTACTTGCATCCTTTTTTGGTGAAAAATCCCAAAATTTCATGAAAATGTTGAAAATTTAGCATTTTTCTAACTTTGAAACTCTCTGCTTGTAAGGAAAATGGATATTCCAAATAAATTATATATTGATTCACATATACAATATGTCTACTTTATATTTGCATCATAAAGTTGACATGTTTTTACTTTTGGAAGACATCAGAGGGCTTCAAAGTTCAGCAGCAATTTTCCAATTTTTCTAAATCGGAATTTTTCCAGGGACCAGTTCAGTTTTGAAGTGGATTTGAGCGGCCTTCATATTATAAATACCCCATAAATGACCCCATTATAAAAACTGCACCCCCCAAGTATTCAAAATGACATTCAAGAAGTGTGTTAACCCTTTAGGTGTTTCACAGGAATAACAACAAAAAACGTGGTCTCAAATGGCTGGAGGTGCTCAACCCCAAATGCGGTTGTGCATATATACTGGGGGAGCAGATCCTGCCCTTGTAGTCCGTTGCTAGGGACGATCCCCAGCATAAAAATGCATACAATGGAGGATGCCTGCAGCGGACTACAAGTGCCACAATAGAATCCTACACCAGATAACCGGTGTGGATGTGTAACAATTAGAATACAATACAGGAATATGGGTGCACTACTGTGGTAGATGTAAACAATGACATTGACTAATCCCTCAACACTGATGTTAAAATTGAGACATTCGCCAGTGTATCCTTATATTAAGGACACACCAGAGCCCGCACACCAACGCTTTCACAGGAACGTTTCACAGGAATAGCAGCAAGGTAAAGGAAAAAATTCAAAATCTTCATTTTTTACACCTGCATGTTCTTGTAGACCCAGTTTTTTTAATTTTACAAGGGATAAAAGAAGAAAAATCCCCCCAAAATTTGTAACCCAATTTCTCTCGAGTAAGGAAATACCTCATATGTGTATGTCAAGTGATCTGTGGTTGCACTAGAGGCCTCAGAAGGGAAGGAGCGACAGTGGGATTTTGGAGAGTGAGTTTTTCTGAAATTGCTTTTTGGGGAACATGTCCCATTTAGGAAGCCCCTATGGTGCCAGAACAGCAAAAAAAAAAAAAAAAAACAACATGGCATACCATTTTGGAAACTACACCCCTCAAGGAACGTAACAAGGGGTCCACTGAGCCTTAACACCCCACAGGTGTTTGACGACTTTTTGTTAAAGTTGGATGTGTAAATGAATTTAAAAAAATTTCACAAAAATGGTGGTTTTCCCCCAAATTTTACATTTTTACAAGGGGTTATAGGAGAAAATGCCCCCCAAAATTTGTAACCCCGTCTCTTCTGAGTATGGAAATACCCCATGTGTGGACGTCAAGTGCACTGCGGGCGCACTACAATGCTCAGAAGAGAAGAAGTGACATTTGGCTTTTGGAAAGCAAATGTTGCTGAAATGGTTTTTGGGGGGCATGTCACATTTTGGAAGCCCCTATGGTGCCAGAACGGCAAAAAAAAAAAAAAAAAAAAAACACATGGCATACTATTTTGGAAACTACACTCCTCAAGGAACGTAACAAGGGGTACAGTGAGCCTTAACACCCCACAGGTGCTTGAGAAATTTCCGCTAATGTTAGACGTGAAAATGAAAATTTTTATTTTTTTTCACTAAAATGCTGGTTTTACCCCAAATTTTTCATTTTCACAAGGGGTAATTGGAGAAAAAGCCTCCCAAAATTTGTAACCCCACTTCTTCTGAGTATGGAAATACCCCATGTATGGATGTAAAGTGCTCTGCGTGCGAACTACAATGCTCAGAAGAGAAGGAGCGCCATTGAGCTTTATGTGAGAGAATTTGGAATAGGTTGGAATAAGTGGGAGGCCATGAGCGTTTACAAAGCCTCCCGTGGTGCCAGAACAGTGGACCCCCCCACATGTGACCCTATTTTGGAAACTACACCCCTCACAGAATTTAATAAGGGGTGTAGTGAACATTTACACCCCACTGGCGTTTGACAGATCTTTGGAACAGTGGGCTGTGCAAATGAAAAATTACATTTTTCATTTTCACGGACCACTGTTCCAAAAATCTGTCAGACACCTGTGGGGTGTAAATGCTCACTGTACCCCTTATTACAATACGTGAGGGTGTAGTTTCCAAAATGGGGTCACATGTGGGGGGGGGGTCCACTGTTCTTGCACTATGGGGACTTTGTAAACACATGGCCTTCAATTTTGGACAAATTCTCTCTCCAGAAGCCCAATGGCGCTCCTTCTCTTCAGAGCATTGTAGTTCGCCCGCAGAGCACTTTACATCCACATATGGGGTATGTTCTTACTCATAAGAAATGGGGCTACACATTTTGGGGGGCTTTTTTCCTATTCTCCCTTGTGAAAATTAAAAATGTAGGGTAACACCAGCATTTTTGTGAAACATTTTCTTTTTCATTTTCACATCCAACTTTAACGGAAATTTGTCAAACACCTGTGGGTTAAGGCTCACTTTACCCCTTGTTACATTCCGTGAGGGTTTGGTTTCCAAAATGGGGTCACATCTGGGTATATATTGTTTTGCGTTTATGTCAGAACCGCTGTAAAATCAGCCACCCCTGTGCAAATCACCAATTATGCCTCAAATGTACATGGCACGCTCTCAATTCTGAGCCATGTTGTGTGCCCGCAGAGCACTTTATGCCCACATATGGGGTAGTTCTGTACTCAGGAGAAATTGCGGTACAAATTTTGGGGGTCTTTTTTTCCTTATACTTGTGAAAATTAAAAGTATAGGGCCACACCAGCATGTTAGTGTAAAAATAAATTTTTTTACACTAACATGCTGGTGTAGACCCCAACTTTACCTTTTCAAAATGGATAAAAGGAGAAAAAGACCCCAAAAATTTGTAACACAATTTCTCCCGAGTATGGAGATACCCCATATGTGGCCCTAAACTGTCTCCTACAAATACGACAGGGCTCCGAAGTGAGAGAGCTCCATTCGCATTTGAGGACTAAATTGAGGATTTGAATCCGCCACAAAAATACCTTACGGCAGTGTTTCCCCAAACAGGGTGTCTCCAGCTCTTGCAAAACTCCCGGCATGCCTTGACAGTCAGTGACTGTCTGGCAATACTGTGAGCTGTTGTTTTTCAACAGATGGAGGCTCCGTTTTTGAAACATTGCTGTACAATACGTTTTTGTTATTTTTTTTATTGGGGGGGGGGGGGACGGAACTGTGTAGGGGTATGTGTATATGTTTTACCCTTTATTATGTGTTAGTGTAGTGTAGTGTTTTTAGGGTACATTCACAAGGGCAGAGGTTTACAATGAGTTTCTCGCTGGGAGTTGGAGCTGAAGCGGAAAATTTGCTGCATCTCAAACTTGCAGCAGAGCTTGCTGTAAACCCGCCCGTGTGAGGGGGGGGGGGGGGGGGGGTGCAAACCTCCAGCTGTTACAAAACAACAACTCCAAGCATGCACTGACAGACCATACATGCTGGGAGTTGTCGTTATGCAACAGCTGGAGGCACATTGGTTGCGAAACAGAGTTTGTTACTTAACTCAGTGTTTCGCAACCAGTGTGCCTCCAGCTGTTGCAAAACTAGAACTCCTAGCACGTACAGTCTCTCAGTGCATGCTGGGAGTTGTATTTTTGCAACAGCTAGAGGCACACTGGTTGAAAAACACTGAGGTAACAAACTCGGTTTCACAACCAATGTGTCTCCAGCTGTTGCAAAACTGCAACAATCAGCATACATTGACAGTCGAAGGGCATGCTGGGAGTTGTAGTTTTGCAACAGCTGGAGGCACACTTTTTCATAGAAAAAATGTGCCTCCAGCTGTTGCATAACTAGAACCCCCATCATGCACAGACTACCAAAGGGCATGCTGGGAGTTGTAGTTAGAACTCCAGCTGTATCAAAACTACAACTTCCAGCATGCCCTTTGGCTGTGCATGTTGCGAGTTGTTGCTAAGCAACAGCAGGAGGTGAACAGGCCTCACCTCCTGCTGTATCCTGCCGCCAGGCCCATCACCGCTGCTGCCGCCGATCCTGCTGCTCCTGTCGCCGCCACCACCGACCTCCTGGACCAGGGCAAGGTAGGAGACCCCCGCCGGCGCAGATCGACACCATCTTTGCCGTCCTGATCGCCGCCCAGCAGGGTCGTGATTGGTCGGTCGTTCTGACAGATCAATCACGTGATCGTGAGGCGGCACCCACGCCACCTCACTCCTGCTGGGTAAGGGTGAATGGGGCTGTATCGTACAGCCCCATTCACCCTTTTTTTCCGGGTCACCAGAGACCCGGAAAAGCCGCAAATCGTTGGTCTGAATTGGTCTCGGGACCTCCCCAGGGGTTTGCACGGGGTGCCTGCTGATAGATATCAGCAGTCACTCCGGTCCGGTCCCCGCCCGGCGAGTGGCGGGGACCGGAATTCCCACGGGCGTACCCATGCGCCCTCAGTCCTTAAGGACTTTAAAACGGGGGCGTATGGATACGCCCGGCGTCCTTAAGGGGTTAAAGGAGTTGTCCAGGGACTGTTATAAGGAAATAATTTCAGACAGGGTAACAAAATAAAGAAACATGTACGTGCCTGCCCTGATTATATTCCACATTTTAGATCATGTTGCTCCGATTACACAGACTTTGTCAATTTTGTACACAAATGACATCATACGCTTTTACGTGAGGTGGTTTTGGGGTAAGGAGTAATATTCCTATCTTACTCCTTGTGTTCGAGAGGGATTTAGCAATAAATACCTAATATCACTGATGGGCTAAGGTGAGGAAGGGGTTAAGGGAGTTATCTGGGCAACAATATTTTTTTAATTAGGGCCATGTACTTTCCTTCTGCCCTCCCCCCACTAGCGTCGGTATCACAGAGCTCCAGTCCTCGCTGCACTGCACGTCAGGGTTCGGGGTCATGATGTCATAGGCCTGCTAAGCCAGTAAGTGGCTGAGGTGGGACGCCCCCAAAACTGGAGTCGCAGTACAGCAGGGAATAGAGCTCTGTGTTAACAGCAACGGCAGGGAAGGAAAATAAGGGTTTTGCTTATTTTTATTTACAACAAACTGACCCTAATTAGAAAAAATATGGTTGCCAGGACAACCCCTATAAGCTTCCAATGTTCATCTTGCACCTCTCTTTATACCAATCAGAGCTGTAACGGATTGTACCATCTATCCTGCCTCAGTAAAGTCAGGTTTTCCGTAACCTTGCGTTGGAGTACTTATTGTCCTGCGCCTGGCCCAGGAGAAGCTGTCTCAACCTTGGGTGGTGTATAGGCTAACCACGTCCTGGCATAACGAAAAGGTTAATTGCACATTACCCTCACCTAACACCACAACGTTTGGCGTGCACGAACAGGATACGGGTGTGTGCCTTATGCAAGAAAAAAAAAAACAGTCTGAACTGTGTCCATAGCGTGCGACAAATCATGCAAAAATTACTGCGCCAGTTTTGTACGGGACTTTGTCTGTTAAAGCATTTATGCGAAGAGGCGCTTGTGAAATAGAGGGGGAGAAGAAAATGTAAGGAACCGAAGGGTTAACTTGCACTGCGAGCTTTTGTCTGGTCTTGTTGCTTTGGTTATGCCTGTTTGCTGAGACTGGTCAGCTCACCTTGATTGAATACCTGGTCTGTACCCATTTTAGCTGGCAGTCTACTCCCAGTCTTTGCCTGCTAAAGAGTTCTGTTTGTCTCCTAGCTTTATACTGTATCTGTTAGGCTAGGACTCCACTGAGATTTTTGCCCTGTGATTTTTGTGGCATTAAAACGGCAGAAAAAACGGCAGAAACACTGCCACAGTTTTTCCCTGCTTTTTGGCGTTTTTTCCTGGCGTATTTACCTTTGTGTGGAATTTGCAGTTTTTGGCCCCTTTTGTGTTTTTTTTTTACAAAATAGCTGGGTACCAAAAATAAATAAATAAATAATTTTAAAAAAAAAGGACGCAGTAGGGATGTAAAAATATATTGAACTAAATGTTTATTTTTTATAACAAAATTTTAAATACATTTTTTTATAAAGTGTGTGTGTTTAACTCTTTTTTTTTCTCTTTTTTCTCCACATTTTTTAATGTAGTACTACTACTCCCAGCATGAAACAAGACTGTTCCATGATGGGAGTAGTAGTACCTGACACCCGATGCGATCTTCCAAAATATAGCAGAGACGCGGCTCTATACAGCGCTCACATCTCTGCACTATTCACATCACTGGCAGTTCATATTTTCCGCCCAGAGCTGTGATTGGCCGGATGGTTTCAGCCAATCACAGCTCTGAGGAAAAGATGAATGAATGAGTGGCCAGCTCGGAGTATAGTGCAGAGCAGGGATGCGAGTGATGTATACAGCCGCTCTGCATCTCTGCTATAGACAGGACGGTCACAGCAGGTGTCAGTAGTGACATCCACTGTGATGTGTCCTTAACTGCAGGTACTCCTACTCCCAACATGGAGCACACTCTGCTCCATGCTGGGAGCTGTAGTACCTTCATTAATAGACAGATCTCAGCAAGTGTAATTATTGACACTCGCTGCGATCTGTCTATTTATGCAGGTACTACAGCTCCCAGCATGGGGCAGAGTGTACTCCATGTTGGGAGTAGTAGTACTTGTAGTTAAGGAAAGATCACTGTGGGTATCACTCCTGACACCCGCTGTGATGCTCCTGTATAATGTATAGATGCAGCGGCCGGCGCTCTCCTATGGTCCCCCTGCACGCCGCACATTCTGGTTTCTCACAGAGAGCTGTGATTGGCTGGAACCATCTGACCAATCACAGCTCTCTGCGGGAAATATGAATATGTGTATATATACGTCAGTGCAGGGGACCAGAGAAGAGCGGCCGCCGCATCTATACATTATACAGGAGGATCGCAACGGGCAATCTGTCAATAAGTACAGGTAACTACTACTCCCATCATGGAACAGTGTGTTCCATGCTGGGAGTAGTAGTACTACCTAAAAAATGTAAAAAAAAAAAAATAAGTGAAAAAAACACACACACACACACACACACACACACTACATTTTTATTACTGTCGGATACATTTTTAGCGCTTTACCCGCTCACATAAATTGATCCCTGTTAAAAAATTAAAGGGGTTCTCCACTGCTTTAACCTACTTTTGGCAGTTAGTTAGTTCTGTGGCTATATGTTATTATGGCTTTTTTTCATGTTGCTAACGGTTCTGTATGTGGTGTTTTACTTACCTTTTTTCCAGACCCGGAAGCTGGTTTCTTCATTTGCTTCCTGCCTTGCCTCGACCACTTTGTTTCTTTTCTTCTGCCGCCATCTTGCCATCGGGACGTCACCGTGGAGGGTGGTGTGTTGGAGGCCGGCCTGCCCCTCGCTCCATACGTGCCCGCCTCCCGCGCGCCGGAATCCTCGATCGTCATCAGCGCGCACCCTCCTTACTTTCAGCTTCTTCTAAGCTGAATGCGGATTGGGCTGCTTTCGGCGAATCGGATGCCGTGATGGGCGCATGCGCAGTTGGTCCTCGCTCCGGAGGATCATCTGCGCATGTGCCATAGTGATGTCAGCATCGGGCCTGACGCGCTGGGAGTTTGTTAACCCTAACGTGGCCAGAGCTGAGTTCCGGAGCGCTGGACAGCTCCTGAAGGTTTGCTATGGCAGTGTTTCCCAACCAGGGTGCCTCCAGCTGTTGCAAAACTACAACTCCCAGCATGCCCAGACACCCGAAGGCTGTTAAAAGAAACAAACCAAAGGATACAGGTATACCTAGCAGAAATGCTTAAAAAATTTACTTCTACGCAAATGGGAGGAAGGAGTACGTATATTCCAATCATGAGTGAGGGTGTTTTTCCTGCATTTTAGAAAAATTGTGGACTTGCACAGCCGTGGTCATCAGAAAACAGTATAATTATGATGTCCTATGGGTATGGACACAAAAGTTCTACATTGCTTACATGGGAAATCCCAATTCTGCGATTTCCAAAAATTCAAAGTTGTACAGAAACAGAAGGGGATGTAGCTCAGTGGTAGAGCGCATGCTTTGCATGTATGAGGCCCCGGGTTCAATCCCCGGCATCTCCATTTGTAAGAGATATTTATAGATGAACTTACACAAGATGCTTGGAAACTGATGTTTTGTTAGCTGGTTTAGTCAATCGTGTCTTCCGGCATTCAATCGAAGCTGAAAAAGCAGTGCATCATGGGGGTGTAGCACAGTCGTAGAGCACAGGCTTCACATATATGAGGCCCTGGATTCAATCCCCGGCATCTCCAAGTCTTGAAAGCAGGAAAAGATACCTTTAAAAGAAACAAACCAAAGGATACAGGTATACGTAGTAGAAATACTTAAAAAATATACTAGTACGCAAATGGGAGGAAGGAGAATGTATATTTCAATCATGAGTGAGGGTATTTTTGCTGAGTTTTCAAAAAAAAATTGTGGACTTGCAGAGCCCTAGTCGCCAGAAAACAGTATAATTATGATGTCCTAGGTGTATGGACACAAAAGCTCTACATTGCTTACATGGGAAATCCCGATTCTGCGATTGCCAAACGGAAGGGGATGTAGCTCAGTAGTACAGCGCTTTTTTTCTACTTTCTGCTTTCCTGCTTTCTGTTTTGAAAGCAGGAAAAGACACCTTTAAAAGAAACAAGCCAAAGGATACGGGTATACCTAGCAGAAATGCTTAAAAAAAATAAACAAAGGATACAGGTGATGGTGTTTTTGCTGCATTTTAGAAAGATTGTGGACTTGCACAGCCGTGGTCATCAGAAAACAGTATAATTATGATGTCCTATGGGTATGGACACAAAAGCTCTACATTGCTTACATGGGAAATCCCGATTCTGCGATTGCCAAAAATTCAAACATACTATAGAAACAGAAGGGGATGTAGCTCAGTGGTAGAGCGCATGCTTTGCATGTATGAGGCCCCGGGTTCAATCCCCGGCATCTCCAGCTTTTGTAAGAGATATTTATAGATGAACTAGCTAGTTTCCAAGCACCTTGTTTCCAGTTGACTCTGGACTATTGTGTGTGTGTTTAGGTATATGTGTGTGTTTTTGTTAGTCTGCCTGTATTAGCACTGATCCCGGACATAGTCAGTTTCTTTGTAGTTTATTCTTTTGACTTTACGCCCCTCACATATTCAGGAAGGGACTGTCTTCGTGGTTACGGACCTGTCATTTAGGGCAAGTACGTAAGTAGGCAGGGATAGGGGAGCGGGCGAGAATAGTGTGCACTCCTTCCCTACCCATACATGACAGAAAAGTTTATTGTTTGCCACTGTGAAAGAATCAAGTCTGTATCTGTCATGTGTAAAGTCCGTCCATGCTGCGCCACACAGTCTGTACAGCCCCTGCAAGGGTTAATGAAGTCAGCGAAAAGAGCGTGAAGAATGCCCACGAAAGTCTGCATGCCGCCTCTGGGCGTGGAAATCAAGATGCGGTGCTGAACCCAAGGTGGAACCTAAAGGCACGTTCCCCTGTTGCCCAGGGGGCAGCCGAAGAGCTAAAGACTCTTGTCACCAAGTGCCCAGAATGCAGTAGCAACAGACATGTTACAGCTATGTATCCTACTCTACTTCCAGACAACTACAGCAGCTACCTACCTCCCCCTCTTGCTCAAATCATGGCAGAGAGCAACAAAGTCATGCTCCAGCCAAAGATAATGAGGGGTATGTATGAAGCTTTTTACCCTGTTTTTTTTTTTGTCTGTGATTTGTCGCAATTTTTCCTTTATGTTATTTTTTGCAACAGATGTTTGCGCCAAATGGTTTAGAACAAAATCACTGATTTCACTTTGTTAGTCGTCATTTCAGTTACAATCATGCCTTGGTATGAAATTCATCATTTGCGACTTTTGTTTCGGCGCATTTTTGGGCGCAATCATGCCCGTTAGGTCGCAAACTTGCACCAAGAAAAAAGTGACACAGAAAGTAGCTAAACAACATTACAAGGTAGAACATAGGCCAAACAAAGTGGCTTACCAATGTCTTAGTACGTGACTGTTTTCAAGTTCACAAACAAAACAAAAACCTTAACCCATGTAAAGAAAAGAAAAAAGCGCTTGTTTAAAAGGACCACAATGCAAAAAAAAAAAAAAATGATGTTTAGCTAAGGTAAAAAGAAACATTTATCCCAGTCAAACATTTATCACACCTAGGAACAGAATTTTAAATTAGAAAAAGGAACTACCTGTGTTAGATTTACCGTATTTTTCGCCGTATAAGACGCACTTTTTTCCCCCCAAAACTGGAGGGGAAAAGTCGGTGTGTCTTATACGGCGAATACACCCCTATCGCGGCGGTCCCTGCGGACATCAACGGCCGGGACTCGCAGCTAATACAGGACATCACCGATCGCGGTGATGCGCTGTATTAACCCTTCAGACGTGGCGATCAAAGCTGACTGCCGAGTCTGAAGGGAAAGTGACACTAACCCGGCTGTTCAGTTGGGCTGTTCGGGACCGCGATTTCACCGCAACGGTCCCGAACAGCCCGACTGAATAGCCGGGTTAGTGCTTACAGGACACTGGGAGGGACCTTACCTGCCTCCTCAGTGTCTTCTCCGTTCAGGGATCCCCTGTATGGCCGGTGCTCTCCTTCCTCGTCATCACGTCGTCGCGTACGTGCGTCGGCGTGCGTAACGACGTGATGGCGGCGACGGAGAGCGAGGATACCCGGCCGGCAGCAGAGATGTTCCAGAGCGACGGGGACACAGAGACAGCGATGGAGCGACATCCAGGGCAGCGGTGACGGGTCCGGAGCGGCGGGGACACGTGAGTATTACCTCCTATGCAGTGGTCTTCAATCTGCGGACCTCCAGATGTTGCAAAACTACAACTCCCAGCATGCCCGGACAGCCAACGGCTGTCCGGGCATGCTGGGAGTTGTAGTTTTGCAACATCTGGAGGTCCGCAGATTGAAGACCACTATTGGGTTCAAAATCTTTATTTTTTTAGATTTTGCCCCTAAAAATTGGGTGCGTCTTATACGCCGGTGCGTCCTATAGGATGAAAAATACAGTACCTTTGGGAAGCAGGGCAAAATCCAAGTGGAGAATTAACAAGTTTCAGCTGCTACAACACAGCCAGAAAATGTTGCCTGGAATCCTGGGGCAGGATTCTGCGCATTTTATAGGCGCATCAATTGCACCAAATTTAACAAGTGGTTTGTGAAAAAATGATAAATCTGGCGCAAAAACGCACCATTTGTCGCAAAAAAACATACATAAAATCACACATTGCTACACCATTATTGATACATGTCCCTCAATGTTTTCTCTTCATAGACAGAAGTCTGTGGAGAGGGCTTGGATCACAAATGCTGTGCCAAGATATGCCTAGTCAAGATATACCCAAAGGACCATCCTGAGAAAGCTACGAAGATGTATTCCATAATAGATGAACTGAGCAACAGATCCCTGGTTAAGCCTAAATTCTTTGAGATCTTTGGCATAGAGGCTCAGAACTTGTTCTGGTCGTTGTACGCGAAGAGCATAGGAACTTTCTAAGGTTTCTGTGGCACCGTAACAACAACATGGACAATGAGATAATGGAATATCGCATGAAAGTACATGTTTTCGGAAATAGTCCCTCACCCACTGTTGCAACATATGGTTTGAGTAGGACTACCCTTTATGGAGAAAAGGAGTATGGCGTGGATGCTCGACACTTCGTTGAGAGAGACTTTTATGTTAACGATGGACTTAAGGCTTTACCTACAGATGAAGCCATAGATCTGCTCCAAAGGACAGAAAGTATGCTCTCTGGCTAACCTCAGACTACACAAGATTGCCTTAATAGTGTTGCCGTTATGAAAGCCTTTTCAACCTGATGATCATGCCATAGGGTTTAAAGACTTAATCCTGGGGATGGACATGCCACCTGAACAGAGAAGTCTGGGCCTACGATGGGACTTATCAAAGGACACCTTCAGCTTTCAAGTCCGCTCTGCAGACAAGTCATTTACCAAGCGTGGTGTTCTCTCAGTAGTGAATAGTGATGAGCGGCATAGGCCATATTCGAATTTGCGATATTTCACGAATATATGGACGAATATTCGTCATATATTCGTGAAATTCAGCAGCTTTTCCTGGAAGTTTCTGAGTTGCCCATAGCAACCAGATTGCTTCTTTCATTTTTCAGAGGACTTTTCAAAAATGAAAGAAGCAATCTGATTGGTTGCTATGGGCAACTGCACAACTCTTCCTCTACACTGGTTTTCCGCATATGCGCATATTCGAATATTGAGCCCTCCCTTCTTTAATGGTATAGGGAACTATGACTAGTGCATTAACTCTGTGATTTTTTGCCCATTGAGGTCTATGGGGATCTCACGGCATATATAACAGTATACATGTGCGTTTCCCATTGACGTCCATGTTAAAAAAAAAAACGTATGCGGTTGCAGTACAGTTTTTAAACCGGAGTCAAAACTGTGGTCAACCACAGTTTTGACTCCGGTTTAAAAACCGTACTGCAACCGCATACGTTTTTTTAACATGGACGTCAATGGGAAACGCACATGTATACGGTTCAATACGGGAAAAACTTATACGTTTTTACTTTGCACATGCGCATTTGAGTCCTAAAGTCCATACCCAAGACCCCTCCCATTAAAAATGGACAAAATTTTCAAAAACGTATGGGTTTTTTAAAATAAAAATGGACAGAACTGTATGCACTTTTAAAAACAGTATACTGTTTAAAAACGCATACGGTTTACTTTTTTCCATACTGTTCCATACGTTTTTTTGCCATATGGTTTTCTTTAGAAAAACGGATTGAAAACAGTATGGCAAAAACGTAGTGTGAACCCAGCCTTAGGCTGGGTCCACACTACGTTTTGTCCCATACGGGAGCGCATACGGCAGGGGGGAGCTAAAAGCTCGCGCTCCCGTATGTTACCGTATGCGCTCCCGTATGTCATTCATTTCAATGAGCCGACCGGAGTGAAACGTTCGGTCCGGTCGGCTCATTTTTGCGCCGTATGCGCTTTTACAACCGGACCTAAAACCGTGGTTGACCACAGTTTTAGGTCCGGTTGTAAAAGCGCATACGGCGCAAAAATGAGCCGACCGGACCGAACGTTTCACTCCGGTCGGCTCATTGAAATGAATGACATACGGGAGCGCACACGGTAACATACGGGAGCGCGAGCTTTTAGCTCCCCCCTGCCGTATGCGCTCCCGTATGGGACAAAACGTAGTGTGGACCCAGCCTTAGACAGTTCTCAGAGACTATTAAAGATTGGGACGCTCTATTGCCCACAGACAAGCTTCCAAAGTGGGAGTCCTGGAAACAATCTCTACGTGCCTTAGCCGGTATCCGTATACCCCACTGCTACACTTCAGCTCCCCTTACTACAAGTCAGAGAAAAGAGCTTCACATCTTCTCAGACGCATCTACTGAGGCCATAGCGGCTGTTGCCTATCTCAAGGTAAGAGACTCTTCTAATCAAACCCACATAGGGTTTCTGTTTGGGAAAGCTAAGAAAGCACCTAAGCTGGAGCACCCTATCCCTAGGCTTGAACTTTGTGGGACTGTTCTAGCTGTAGAAATTGCAGATTTCATACTACGTGAGCTGGATATTCTGATAGATGACATCAAATTCTACACAGACAGCAAAGTTGTTCTGGGCTATATATACAACCAGACTAAATGTTTCTATGTGTATGTCAGGAACTGTGTTGAAAGAATCAGGAAATCATCTAAACCTAAACAATGGCATTATGTCCCATCTGAAACGAATCCTGCAGATCATTCCACCAGGCCAATGTCTGCAAGTGCCTTCGCTAATTCTTCTTGGATAACAGGTCCCGAATTCCTGCTGGATCATCAAGAAGAAACCACAGTATTCTAGAACCTGACACAGATCCAGAGACCCCAACTATCTTTACCCCAGCTACTCTGCTTACCCAGAAGCTTGGGTCTATTCCTGTTCCACCTGGAAACTTTAAAGGGGTACTCCGGTGGTTAAGATTTTTGGCTATATTGCATCTTCTTTTAATGTTCTTATTTTTTGAAATTGACATGTATTATATGTTTGTGTAGCATGTGTCTTTTTTTTCTTACCTGTTTATGGGCCAGGAAGTTCTGTAGTTCTGTGTTGGATCTCTTACTGTTGTCCACATGTTAGGGTCAGGCTGTGGACAACATGTCAGGGCTTTTTTTTTCTCTGTTCTTTCAGAACTGCATGAGAGAAATAAGCCACGCCCCCTCATCTCCCCCTCCTGGAGGACGCAGCTGTGCATGAGAGAGAAAAGCCACGCCCCCTCATCTCCCCCTCCAGGAGGACGCAGCTGTGCATGAGAGAGAAAAACCACGCCCCCTCATCTCCCCCTCCAGGAGGACGCAGGTATGCATGAGAGAGAAAAACCACGCCCCCTCATCTCCCCCTCCAGGAGGACGCAGGTATGCATGAGAGAGAAAAACCACGCCCCCTCATCTCCCCCTCCAGGAGGACGCAGCTGTGCATGAGAGAAATAAGCCACGCCCCCTCATCTCCCCCTCCTGGAGGACACAGCTGTGCATGAGAGAAATAAGCCACGCCCCTTCATCTCCCCCTCCAGGAGGACACAGCTGTGCTTGAGAGCAAGAAGAAACAAGTAGAAGAGAAGGTATCCAGCTCCCGATAGTGTATCCAATAAAACTTTTAATAGTGCGCACAAAAAATGAAAACATTTTACCAAAAAGTGGTATGTGACATGTCACTTAAAATGGAATTGAAACGTCAATGCTTTTCGAGCTGTCGCTCATAGTCATGTTTAAGTGACATGTCACTTACCACTTATTGGTAACATTTTTTAATTTTTTTATGCGCACTATTAAAAGTTAAGTTTTATTGGATACACTCGATCGGGAGCTGGATACCTTCTCTTCTACTTATTTCTTGTTGCTACGGGGAGTAACGGCTTCCTGCATCCGTGCTCCCGAACTATCATCTACTTATGGACTGATTGGTGAGCTGATCTCTACCTCCCTTTTTCTTTTGTTACATGAGAGAAAGAAGCCAGAGCAGGGGGAGAGAGAGGACATACACAGCTCCTCATCTCCCCTCCCCCTGCTCTGTCTTCTGAGGACGCAGGTCTGCACTGAAAGAAGACAGAGAAGATAAGAGTGTTATCTGAAGGGGAGGATAACAAGGTGCACGGGCTGGGGGTGTATAGACTGCAGGGGAATAAATCTCAGACTGCTGAGACACAATTAGCTCCTAGCAGGCTATAACTACCCCTCCCCCTTACTACAATAAATACTTAAATAATAACTGACACAACAACAATTTAACTTTTCTGTGGGTGGGGATCGGCCACAGCTTTATTTATAAAATTACTTATATAAATAACAATTTAACTGTAACAAAGACACCGATTGGCTTCTTACCAACCCGAGAGGTGCTGCCACACCGTCCTGTGTGGAGGTCTACCCCGGGTTGACCCCGCTTTCACCGTCTTCTTACCGCCAAGCTGTGACTTACAATAAACAAAGATACAAAAAGGGAGGGAGGGAGGGCAAAACTCCGGGTCCTGGGCAGATTGAGGGGGGAAGGGAGGCACCACAGCTATAAATACCCAGGGGAGGGCCTCTGAAAGCCCGGGAAACTATTAAACCCCTGATTGGTGCACTCCTTCCCCCCCCCACCCATGGGACATACCACTGTAGCCATTTGCAAGTTTTACAGGCGGGGGAGGGGGCTAAAAACCTTGCCTGTATATTTCTTAACCTCTTACTGCTCACCAGTCAGGGGGCAAGCTAGTTATGCACAGCTTGCCCCTCCAGACTGCTGAGACACAATTAGCTCCTAGCAGGCTATAACTACCCCTCCCCCTTACTACAATAAATACTTAAATAATAACTGACACAACAACAATTTAACTTTTCCGTGGGTGGGGATCGGCCACAGCTTTATTTATAAAATTACTTATATAAATAACAATTTAACTGTAACAAAGACACCGATTGGCTTCTTACCAACCCGAGAGGTGCTGCCACACCGTCCTGTGTGGAGGTCTACCCCGGGTTGACCCCGCTTTCACCGTCTTCTTACCGCCACGGAGGAGACCAGTTAGCCCTACACTGGGCTCCGACCCCCACCCAAGAGATAGTGGATAGCCAACACCTGGGGCCACCTCCAGCCCCCCAGCACACCCAACACATTTCCTCTCCAGGAAATCCGCTCAACACTTTTCCTCTCCAGGAAATCCGCTCAACACTTTTCCTCTCCAGGAAATCCGCTCAACACTTTTCCTCTCCAGGAAATACGGGTACCTGCCACCAGGACCAATTTTTTAAATTTATTTATTTAATTTTTTTTTTTTATAACCCGTGTGAACTCATCTCTCAGACTCGCCCATACACCGAAGGGTGCTGCAGCACTCGCACCACCTCGAAAGCCGCTCACAAAACAAAAACACACCTGGGAAACATCAAACTGGGCGAATATAGCAACACAACATGCAGATCGCCCGCGGCCGTCGTGCAGCGCTACCCTCTCCGGAAACCCAGCCACCTCCGCCGGCCCCGATACAAAAAGAGAGCAAATCCAGAACTCACAAAACAGTAATTCGCGGACCCTCATGGAGCACGAGCTGCGTGTCACGGATCGCCTAAACAGTCTCGGACCGACGGGCCTTTATTAGTTTTATTTTTCATTTTATATTTTTAAACTTTTACCATGAAACGCACAAAATAGGCACCCAAAAACACAGACACCCAAGTCCCATGGAAGGAGACGAGGAGAAAGAAAAAGTGCCCCATCCACATAGCCCTGAAAAAAGCTAGCGCAAAAACTCGGATCAGAAAAACAACGCAAAAGCGACAACCAAAAAACCTGCAGCCGCCACTAAGCGACCCAAAAACAGATAGGAAAAACCGGTCGCCGACAGCAAGGCCACCCACTCGCGGGGCCAGCCCCTATGTATACACCACCCGCAAAGCAGAAAGAAAATCACCCCCTGCCATGTGCCGTGCAGCACAGCGGGAAAGCCACCCAACTTTTTATTTATTTATTTTTTTAGATTATTTATTATTTTTATTTTATTTTTATTTTTAGCTGATTCACATGAACAGGTGAAGATCCCACATCACATACTCAGAATGTTATTTGGATACACCGAGAACACTGCCCAAATCTCGAACCTCCTTGGAGAGGTGACACAGCAGATCACTTCCGATATCACATCCTATTAAAACGAAACAGGAAATCAAACATTAGCCTCGTAAGGTCACTGCAAAGGGCATTTCAGGTACCGAAACCAATATTTATTTATTCCTTTTTTTTTTTTTTTAATGTTTTTATCCCCTGTCCACAGACCCATTAGAACCTCCGGGACCCCCCACGACTGTAGATAGACATCCCGGCCTCCACACCAACACCAACCACTCGCAAGTACCGTACCGTGAGTGCGACCAAGTCGCAGGAGCCACCAAAGCGGACAACAAATTACACCACTCTCCCCGATGACCCACGGGCCGGCCACACAAGCAACCCTCCGGAACTACAGCCAGAGAAAACAGGACAAAGCGTCAACACCCAATACCGACCCAGGGAGCATAGCCCTGAAAGAAATTGTAACTCCAAACAGCGAAGCACTAGATGCAACAGACAGAGCACAGGAAGAAAAACACGCCCCGTGATCACTCAAATCACACACTAGAAAAGAAGAAAAGCATCACAAAATTAGCGCGCAACCAAGCGCAGGGGACTTGCAACCCACACAGTAACGTTACAAGCCTAGAACATGAGCTGCCGAAGCAAGCACCCAAAGTCCCACAACCAACACCAAGGGAGAAGCACAAACAAAACCCCAAGCATGGCAGAAACCCACTGACTACCAAGACCCAGGGGTAAACCACCCCACCGCACCACTGGAAAACCAAACACCACACCAACAACCGACCAAACCAGCCACATCCGAGAACAAAGCGAGCTCCCCGTGCAGGGAACTGAAAGCAGGCCAGGCCACCGCATGACCCTTGAAAAAACCCCAACCAACCGAAATGTCAGCCCAAAGCGTACCAGGGGCACATATGCGGGGGGCCCAAATACCAGACACCCTCGGCGGCCAAAGACAACCTGCAGGAAAAAACTCCGCCCAGAACCATATTCCATGCGGAACTTACAGTAAACCAGCAAGGACCGGAACAGGGGCACCTAGCGAGCCCCGAGGAAACCAAAGCAGAGAAAACGCAACCACTCCCCGTCCACAGGAAAACTGCAGACCAACGCCAACGCGGCATGCGGAAGACCGCAACAAACCACACCCCAACAAGCGTAGAGCACAGGAGTATCCCCCTCCGGAAAACCACCACAAACAAAAGAAACCACGAGGAAAGACAAACTGAGACTCAAAGCGAAACCTACCCACCGCCACATCAGCTAAAGCACCCAGCACGACATACAGGAGTCCCATGCCTACAAAAGATCGGGAGCAAAACAGGAGAAAACATCAGACAATACACTAGGACAAACAGAGCAGCGGAGAGGGACTACAACTAGTGACGGAGAGAAACACCAAACAAAGGGGGAGAAAACCAAAAGAAACAAAACCGTAACTGGGCGCCACCGATTCAAAATAAGGAACAAGCCTCAGGAGCTAAATCCACAAAACCCGGTCATCCAGAGCGTAAGGCCAAAAGACCACTCACCTAAGCGTGCACCGCAGAATTGATACCACACCAAAGCACCCCGTCAAGAAGAGACGTACCCAACTCACAACCAGAGACCAACATAGACATACACCAATATCCGAGACCCAAAACCAACAAACCCACAGGAACAAAAGGTGGAAACTACCAGAACAGCCATAAGCACACTAACCGGGGAAGGAGAGGGAACCAACCCAGCTAGCCAGTTGAAGACAACTGGCCCGCCAAAGCCCCAAGGGGAGGCACGAAAATAGAGCCCCCCCTGCCCCCCCGCAACAGCACACTCACTAAGTCCAGAAGATGGAGAAGGCACAAAAGCAGGACGAACCACTTTACCACCGCAGGCGTTGAACAAGGCACGCTGGAGACCACCTGGTTGCGGGTACTCTGCCGCCGCCCGGAATGGCGCCGAGAAACCAGCAGCAGAGAACTCAGGAAGAGGGACAGCAGCGGAGAGGGTTTGGGGTGCAGTGGCTGCCTGAACCATGCGCCGTGATCCGAAGTTTACAGCGATACAATTATCGCGTCAAACAGAGTTGCGATATAAATATATATATATATATATATATATATATAGAACCAAGCAAAAAGGTGCAGCACTCCAATTCCGGTAGAAAAAGATTTGTGTATTTATTCACCACATCTCAAAAATACAGCAACGTTTCAGCTCAACAATAGAGCCTTTCTCAAGCTTAGTGACAACTGCTAGGTAGGGGGTTTTTATACCCAATCAAGTGTGTATAATCAACATACAATTAAAACAATCCAAAGTGTGCAATTCGTAATCAATACAGTGCAGTAGATTAATAAGTGCTCATACATGGAGTACTATTACAGTACATAAAGTGCTGGATGATTAAAAACATATACATAAATGAGAAATGCTTGAAACTGTAGACTCATAGTTAATAACATAATTATTGGTATGTAAAACACCTGTAGTGAACATGATTATATAATATAATCGCATGGAAGAACTCACCCGCTCTGTGTGTCTAATGGCGCTGACGGCTTGTGGTATTCGGCTGTGCGCGTGCGCCAACCTTCTGATGCGGTCGGCTCGTACTGACTCGCCGGACGCATGCGTCAGAAACCAAAACAAACAAGTCATGTGATAAAGCACATGCCTTGTATGTCAGCTGACCCGTTGCCACGGATACCTCCGACGCAACAAGCTGTCGTAGGTGTCCGAAACGGGAAATGTATAATGAGTACATAGAATAACATGTGGTGGATGTGACATTATTGGTGTAAAACATCACTAGTGCGTAATATTAACCAATTAGTACTAGAACATAGCAAGTACTAGATAGTGCTTGATATAACACCTGTGCATAAGTACTCAAAATTAAACACATAAACATTCTGTGAACATACATTGTAATATTATTATGTGTAATTATATAAGGATTCAATTGAATCTAGAGTGTGTTCCACCCATATAGAGGGTCATAGAGGAAGAGGACACCCTCTATATGGGTGGAACACACTCTAGATTCAATTGAATCCTTATATAATTACACATAATAATATTACAATGTATGTTCACAGAATGTTTATGTGTTTAATTTTGAGTACTTATGCACAGGTGTTATATCAAGCACTATCTAGTACTTGCTATGTTCTAGTACTAATTGGTTAATATTACGCACTAGTGATGTTTTACACCAATAATGTCACATCCACCACATGTTATTCTATGTACTCATTATACATTTCCCGTTTCGGACACCTACGACAGCTTGTTGCGTCGGAGGTATCCGTGGCAACGGGTCAGCTGACATACAAGGCATGTGCTTTATCACATGACTTGTTTGTTTTGGTTTCTGACGCATGCGTCCGGCGAGTCAGTACGAGCCGACCGCATCAGAAGGTTGGCGCACGCGCACAGCCGAATACCACAAGCCGTCAGCGCCATTAGACACACAGAGCGGGTGAGTTCTTCCATGCGATTATATTATATAATCATGTTCACTACAGGTGTTTTACATACCAATAATTATGTTATTAACTATGAGTCTACAGTTTCAAGCATTTCTCATTTATGTATATGTTTTTAATCATCCAGCACCTTATGTACTGTAATAGTACTCCATGTATGAGCACTTATTAATCTACTGCACTGTATTGATTACGAATTGCACACTTTGGATTGTTTTAATTGTATGTTGATTATACACACTTGATTGGGTATAAAAACCCCCTACCTAGCAGTTGTCACTAAGCTTGAGAAAGGCTCTATTGTTGAGCTGAAACGTTGCTGTATTTTTGAGATGTGGTGAATAAATACACAAATCTTTTTCTACCGGAATTGGAGTGCTGCACCTTTTTGCTTGGTTCTAGTATCTGCTGGCCTTGATCGGGCCTGGTTTGCTTGGCACCCACTATATTTTTTGAGTTGTGCTGCAATATTTTTTGTCTTTATATATATATATATATATATATTTTATTTATTATTTTTCTTTTTTTTTTTTTTTTTTTTTTATAGGTATGAAAAGCGACCAAAATACGCTATATGGGACTAGTAAAATTTATATATTTAATTTTCAATTCGCGCTTACACGCGGATCAAATGAGGATATATAACTTGATAGCGCGGACATTGACGCACGTGGCAATACCACATGTGCCTGTGTATTGAAATCTACACAGTTTGTACTTTTTTTTTTTTTTTTTTTTTGTTTTATTGTAATTTTTCTTTTCTTTTTTTCTTTTTTTATTTTAATTTTTTTGTATTTATTTTTTTTTTTTTTTTTTACTTTTATCAATTAATTATTTATTTTTTAAATTAATTAATTAAGTAAATTTTTATTAATTTTTTTTTTTTTTTTGCGCATACGCCATTGAAGGAATGCTGCAATCGAAGACATATTTAGATAGTACGGACATGTACGCACGCAGCGATACCATATACATGCTTGATGTAATACAGTTTTTATTTTATTTATTTATTTATTTAATTAATATCAGTTATGTATTTATATTTTAATTCACGTTTTTATGTATGGGGGAAAAAGGGGGGGGGAGGAGTGATCTAAACATTTATCATGGCAAGGGTTAAAATTTTTTTTTTTTTTTTTTTTTTTGTGCGCAATGCTATAGCTCCATAGGGAGCCATAACACTGCACACACAGATCACTTGCCATGTATTAACATGGCAATGATCTGGGTTGTCAGTGATTGATTGCTCAAGCCTGAATTTCAGGCTTGGAGCAATCAATCCACGAGCGGACGCGCAGGAGGCAGGTGAGTGACCCTCCTGCTGCGTTTCAGCTGATCGGGACATCGCGATTTTATCGCGATGGTCCCGATCAGCCCGCTGAGCAGCCGGGATGCGTACAATTACATTTTCAGACGCGGCGATCAAATCTGAACGCCGCGTCTAAAGAGGTAATGCCGGACATCTGCCAGATCGGCGATGTCCGGCATTAGCAGGGGTCCTGGTTGCTAACAGCAACCGGGATCCGCCGGCTACAATGCGCGCTCACATTGTGAGAGCGCATTATAGCTGGGGACGCGCAAATGGACGTTACTAAACGTCCATTTGCGCAAAAGGGGGGTTAACGCAGCAGCCACCGAGGGGCCGCCACCTCCAGAGTGGAGGGGACAAGGGGGGGGGGGTGGTGAAGGAGACCGCAACAGGGGAGGGGGGGTGAGTGGGCGCATACAGGGGGGAAAAAAGAGACGGACGGGGCAAGGAGAAATCAGAGCCTGCTCCAGGAGCACGCACGGAGGAGGGATCAAAGCACAGGCAGGGGAGAGGGCAAAAGGACGGGACAGGGCTCACAGGGATTACAGTGGGAAGGGAGGGCAGGACTAATAAGAGGTCCGCCAGCCTCCCGAGCCCGCCATGGACGCAACAGGAGGGGAGGCCAGCTCAGCCACAAGGGAGCATGCCAGCCCCCACCCTCCTGCTCCATCCAGGCCATAAATAAGGGGCAGCAACATACCCACCAGCAGACAAAACTCCGGGTCCTGGGCAGATTGAGGGGGGAAGGGAGGCACCACAGCTATAAATACCCAGGGGAGGGCCCCTGAAAGCCCGGGAAACTATTAAACCCCTGATTGGTGCACTCCTTCCCCCCCCACCCATGGGACATACCACTGTAGCCATTTGCAAGTTTTACAGGCGGGGGAGGGGGCTAAAAACCTTGCCTGTATATTTCTTAACCTCTTACTGCTCACCAGTCAGGGGGCAAGCTAGTTATGCACAGCTTGCCCCTCCAGACTGGGGATGATTTCTGTGTGTGAAGGGGGGGGACTTCTGAATGACACATGCTGGGAGTTGTAGTCCCTGTTATGTGTGTGTATGCTAGTGTTTACAAACCAGTGTGCCTCCAGCTGTTGCAAAACTACAACTCCCAGCATGCCTGGACAGACTTTGGGCATGCTGGGAGTTGTAGTTTTGCAACAGCTGGAGGCACACTGGTTGGGAAACACTGTCCTAGCCTATTCAGCATACACATCATGTTACACCAGTGTTTCCAAACCAGTGTGCCTCCAGCTATTGTAAAACTACAACTCCCAGCATTCTCTGACAGTATTTGGGTATGCTGAGAGTTGTAGTTTTGCAACAGCTGGAGGCACACTGATTGGGAAACACTGGCCTAGCCTATTCAGTATATTACAAACAAAGTGCATTGTTTCCCAACCAGGGTGTCTTCAGCTGTATCAAAACTACAACTCCCAGCATGCCCAGACAGCTTTTGGCTGTCCAGGCATGCTGGTAGTAGTAGTTTTGCAACACCTTGAGGCACCCCCGTTGGGAAACACTGGTGTATGCCCTACAGAGGTGTGGTGAACTACAACCCCCAGGAGACTACAGAGGCAGCATGCTGGTGTTATACCACAGACTGAAGACTCCTGAATGACACATGCTGGGAGTTGTAGCCCCTTTTGTGTGTGTATGACATTGTATCCTAACCAAGGCTGATTATATTAGTGTGCTGTGTATAAGGGAGCCGACCTGGGAAAATAGTAGGGTGGGTAAAGGGCAGAACAAACAAAAAAAAGGAGCCGCCCCAAACAAGCAAGGCATGTGGCATGCTGGGATTTGTAGTTTTCAGCACAGCAAGAAACAGGATAAAACATAGATAGGAAAACAAAGTGGGGGATAAAAAGACAACAAAGAACGGAAATAGAGTTGCCTAAACCACCATTATGGTGTAAATAGTGACATTTACAATGCCAGACGGGGAGTGTGCTGTTACTAGGGTTGCCACCCTGCCGGTATTTTATCGGCACAGCCGGTATTTTCATTCAGGTTCCGGGCTGTGCCGGTAAGTTTGGATGAAAAATACCGGCCATGCAATGGCCGGTATATTTCATTCATTCTCATCACACTAACCTAAAAAAAAAAAAAACTCCTGTTCTGTTCGGTGCCGGCGCTGCTGAGCGGGGGTGCGGGCCGCACGCCCGCACCATGCCGCTCTCAGCACAGCACCCTGTCTGACACTGAGGCTGTCCCCGTCTACCAGTCCCAGTCTAACACTTTACCTGGCACTGTGCAATGCTGTGCGGCCGGGCGGCTGGATCTGCGGAGGGACGTTGCGGAAGTGACGTCATTCCGCAGACCCGCGCAGGACGTCACGACTGAGAGGAGACTGGAGAGGTGCTGCGGTAGTAGGTAAGTGTGTCTGTTACTATGTGTGTGTCAGTGTTTGTGTGTCTGACACTGTCAGCCAGTGTGTGTGTGTGTGTCTCTGAATTCCACCCCACCCACCCTAATTCCCCTGTGGCAATCCCCCCCCCCCCACCCCAATTCCATGGGGAAGAGGGGGGGGGGGGTAACTGCCATTACCTATGGGGGGGGGGGGGTAACTGCCTATACCTATGGGGAAGAGGGGGGGTGGGGTAACTGCCTATACCTATGGGGAAGAGAGAGGGTGACTGCCTATACTTATGGGGAAGGGGGGGGGGGGGTAAATGCCTATACCTATGGAGTAGAGAGGGGGAGGGGGGTAACTGCCTATACCTATGGAGTAGAGAGGGGGGGGGGTAACTGCCTATACCTATAGGGAGGAGAGAGGGGGGTAACTGCCTATACCTATGGGGAAGGGGGGGTAACTGCCTATACCTATGGGGAAGGGGGGGTAACTGCCTATACCTATGGGGAAGAGAGGAGCGGGGGTAACTGCCTATACCTATGGGGAAGAGGGGGGGGGGTAACTGCCTATACCTATGGGAAAGGGGGAGGGTAACTGCCTATACCTATGGGGAAGAGGGGGGGGGGGGTAACTGCCTATACCTATGGGGAAGAGGGGGGGGGGGACTGCCTATACCTATGGGGAAGAGGGGAGGGGTAACTGTCTATACCTATGGAGAAGAGAGGGGGGGGTAACAACTGCCTGTACCTATAGGGAAGAGGGGGGGGTAACTACCTATACCTATGGGGAAGAGAGGGGGGGGGGTAACTGCTTATACCTATGGGGAAGAGAGGGAGGGGGGTAACTGCCTATACCTATGGGGAAGAGAGGGAGGGGGGTAACTGCCTATACCTATGGGGAAGAGAAGGGGGTAACTGCCTATACCTATGGGGAAGAGAGGGGGGGTAACTACCTATACCCATGGGGAAGAGGGGGGGTAACTGCCTATACCTATGGGGAAGAGAGGGGGGGGGGGTAACTACCTACAGGGAAGAGAGAGGGGGGGGGGTAACTGCCTATACCTATGGGGAAGAGAGGGGGGGTAACTGCCTATACCTATGGGGAAGAGAGGGGGGGTAACTACCTATACCCATGGGGAAGAGGGGGGGTAACTGCCTATACCTATGGGGAAGAGGGGGGGGGTAACTGCCTATACCTATGGGGAAGGGGGGGGTAACTGCCTATACCTATGGGGAAGGGGGGGTAACTGCCTGTACCTATGGGGAAGAGGGGGGGGGTAACTGCCTATACCTATGAGGAAGAGGGGGGGGGGTAACTGTCTATACCTATGGAGAAGAGAGGGGGGGGGGTAACAACTGCCTGTACCTATGGGGAAGAGGGGGGGGGGGTAACTGCCTATACCTATGGGGAAGAGAGGGAGGGGGGTAACTGCCTATACCCATGGGGAAGAGGGGGGGTAACTGCCTATACCTATGGGGAAGAGAGGGGAGGGTAACTGCCTATACCTATGGGGAAGAGAGGGGGTAACTGCCTATACCTATGGGGAAGAGGGGGGGGGGGGGTAACTGCCTATACCTATGGGGAAGGGGGGGGGTAACTGCCTATACCTATGGGAAAGGGGGGGTAACTGCCTGTACCTATGGGGAAGAGGGGGGGGGGGTAACTGCCTATACCTATGGGGAAGAGGGGGGGGTAACTGTCTATACCTATGGAGAAGAGAGGGGGGGGGGGGTAACAACTGCCTGTACCTATGGGGAAGAGGGGGGGGGGCGTAACTGCCTATACCTATGGGGAAGAGAGGGAGGGGGGTAACTGCCTATACCTATGGGGAAGAGAGGGGGGTAACTGCCTATACCTATGGGGAAGAGAGGGGGGGTAACTGCCTATACCTATGGGGAAGAGAGGGGGGGGGTAACTACCTATACCCATGGGGAAGAGGGGGGGGGGGGTAACTGTCTATACCTATGGAGAAGAGAGGGGGGGGTAACAACTGCCTGTACCTATGGGGAAGAGGGGGGTAACTACCTATACCTATGGGGAAGAGAGGGGGGGGGTAACTGCTTATACCTATGGGGAAGAGAAAGGGGGGTAACTGCCTATACCTATGGGGAAGAGAGGGAGGGGGGTAACTGCCTATACCTATGGGGAAGAGAGGGAGGGGGGTAACTGCCTATACCTATGGGGAAGAGAGGGGGGGTAACTGCCTATACCTATGGGGAAGAGAGGGGGGGTAACTACCTATACCCATGGGGAAGAGGGGGGGTAACTGCCTATACCTATGGGGAAGAGAGGGGGGGGGGGTAACTGCCTATACCTATGGGGAAGAGATTGGAGGGTAACTGCCTATACCTATGGGGAAGAGAGGGGGTAACTGCCTATACCTATGGGGAAGGGGGGGGTAACTGCCCATACCTATGGGGAAGAGGGGGGGGGGTAACTGCCTATACCTATGGGGAAGAGGGGGGGGGGTAACTGTCTATACCTATGGAGAAGAGAGGGGGGGGGGGGTAACAACTGCCTGTACCTATGGGGAAGAGGGGGGGGGGGTAACTACCTATACCTATGGGGAAGAGGGGGGGGGGGGTAACTGCCTATACCTATGGGGAAGAGAGGGAGGGGGGTAACTGCCTATACCTATGGGGAAGAGAGGGGGGGTAACTGCCTATACCTATGGGGAAGAGAGGGGGGGGGGGGGTAACTGCCTATACCTATGGGGAAGAGAGGGGGGGGGGGGTAACTGTCTATACCTATGGAGAAGAGAGGGGGGGGTAACAACTGCCTGTACCTATGGGGAAGAGGGGGGGGGGGGGGGTAACTGCCTATACCTATGGGGAAGAGAGGGAGGGGGGTAACTGCCTATACCTATGGGGAAGGGGGGGGGTAACTGCCTATACCTATGGGGAAGGGGGGGTAACTGCCTGTACCTATGGGGAAGAGGGGGGGGGGGTAACTGCCTATACCTATGGGGAAGAGGGGGGGGGTAACTGTCTATACCTATGGAGAAGAGAGGGGGGGGGGTAACAACTGCCTGTACCTATGGGGAAGAGGGGGGGGGGGTAACTGCCTATACCTATGGGGAAGAGAGGGAGGGGGGTAACTGCCTATACCCATGGGGAAGAGGGGGGGTAACTGCCTATACCTATGGGGAAGAGAGGGGAGGGTAACTGCCTATACCTATGGGGAAGAGAGGGGGTAACTGCCTATACCTATGGGGAAGAGGGGGGGGGGGTAACTGCCTATACCTATGGGAAAGGGGGGTAACTGCCTGTACCTATGGGGAAGAGGGGGGGGTAACTGCCTATACCTATGGGGAAGAGGGGGGGGGTAACTGTCTATACCTATGGAGAAGAGAGGGGGGGGGTAACAACTGCCTGTACCTATGGGGAAGAGGGGGGGGGTAACTGCCTGTACCTATGGGGAAGAGAGGGAGGGGGGTAACTGCCTATACCTATGGGGAAGAGAGGGGGGTAACTGCCTATACCTATGGGGAAGAGAGGGGGGGTAACTGCCTATACCTATGGGGAAGAGAGGGGGGGGTAACTACCTATACCCATGGGGAAGAGGGGGGGGGGGTAACTGTCTATACCTATGGAGAAGAGAGGGGGGGGTAACAACTGCCTGTACCTATGGGGAAGAGGGGGGGGGGGTAACTACCTATACCTATGGGGAAGAGAGGGGGGGGGGGTAACTGCTTATACCTATGGGGAAGAGAGGGGGGTAACTGCCTATACCTATGGGGAAGAGAGGGAGGGGGGTAACTGCCTATACCTATGGGGAAGAGAGGGAGGGGGGTAACTGCCTATACCTATGGGGAAGAGAGGGGGGGTAACTGCCTATACCTATGGGGAAGAGAGGGGGGGTAACTACCTATACCCATGGGGAAGAGGGGGGGTAACTGCCTATACCTATGGGGAAGAGAGGGGGGGTAACTACCTACAGGAAAGAGAGAGGGGGGGGGTAACTGCCTATACCTAAGGGGAAGAGAGGGGGGGGGTAACTGCCTATACCTATGGGGAAGAGAGGGAGGGGGGTAACTGCCTATACCTATGGGGAAGAGAGGGAGGGGGGTAACTGCCTATACCTATGGGGAAGAGAGGGGGGGTAACTGCCTATACCTATGGGGACGAGAGGGGGGGTAACTACCTATACCCATGGGGAAGAGGGGGGGTAACTGCCTATACCTATGGGGAAGAGAGGGGGGGGTAACTACCTACAGGAAAGAGAGAGGGGGGGGGGTAACTGCCTATACCTAAGGGGAAGAGAGGGGGGGGGGGGTAACTGCCTATACCTATGGGGAAGAGAATGGAGGGTAACTGCCTATACCTATGGGGAAGAGAGGGGGTAACTACCTATACCCATGGGGAAGAGGGGGGGTAACTGCCTATACATATGGGGAAGAGAGGGGGGGTAAGTACCTACAGGGAAGAGAGAGGGGGGGGTAACTGCCTATACCTATGGGGAAGAGAGGGGGTAACTGCCTATACCTATGGGGAAGAGGGGGGTGGTAACTGCCCATACCTATGGGGAAGAGAGGGGGTAACTGCCTATACCTATGGGGAAGAGGGGGGGGGGGGGGGTAACTGTCTATACCTATGGAGAAGAGAGGGGGGGGGGTAACAACTGCCTGTACCTATGGGGAAGAGGGGGGGGGGTAAATACCTATACCTATGGGGAAGAGGGGGGGTAACTGCCTATACCTATGGGGAAGAGAGGGAGGGGGGTAACTGCCTATACCTATGGGGAAGAGAGGGGGGGTAACTGCCTATACCTATGGGGAAGAGAGGGGGGGGGGAACTGCCTATACCTATGGGGAAGAGAGAGGGGGGGGTAACTACCTATACCCATGGGGAAGAGGGGGGGGGGGGTAACTGTCTATACCTATGGAGAAGAGAGGGGGGGGGTAACAACTGCCTGTACCTATGGGGAAGAGGGGGGGGGGTAACTGCCTATACCTATGGGGAAGAGAGGGAGGGGGGTAACTGCCTATACCTATGGGGAAGAGAGGGGGGGTAACTGCCTATACCTATGGGGAAGAGAGGGGGGGTAACTGCCTATACCTATGGGGAAGAGAGGGGGGGTAACTACCTATACCCATGGGGAAGAGGGGGGGGGGGTAACTGTCTATACCTATGGAGAAGAGAGGGGGGGTAACAACTGCCTGTACCTATGGGGAAGAGGGGGGGGGGGTAACTACCTATGCCTATGGGGAAGAGGGGGGGGGGTAACTGCCTATACCTATGGGGAAGAGAGGGAGGGGGGTAACTGCCTATACCTATGGGGAAGAGAGGGGGGGGGGTAACTGCCTATACCTATGGGGAAGAGAGGGGGGGTAACTGTCTATACCTATGGGGAAGAGAGGGGGGGGTAACTACCTATACCCATGGGGAAGAGGGGGGGGTAACTGTCTATACCTATAGAGAAGAGAGGGGGGGGTAACAACTGCCTGTACCTATGGGGAAGAGGGGGGGGGGGTAACTACCTATACCTATGGGGAAGAGGGGGGGGGGGGTAACTGCCTATACCTATGGGGAAGAGAGGGAGGGGGGTAACTGCCTATACCTATGGGGAAGAGAGGGGGGTAACTGCCTATACCTATGGGGAAGAGAGGGGGGGTAACTGCTTATACCTATGGGGAAGGGAGGGGGGGTAACTACCTATAGGGAAGAGAGAGGGGGGGGTAACTGCCTATACCTATGGGGAAGAGAGGGGGGTAACTGCCTATACCTATGGGGAAGAGAGGGGGGGGGTAACTGCCTATACCTATGGGGAAGAAGTGGGGGGGGGGGTAACTGCCTATACCTATGGGGAAGAGAGGGGGGGTAACTGCCTATACCTATGGGGAAGAGAGGGCGGGGGGTAACTACCTATACCTATGGGGAAGAGGGGGGGTAACTGCCTATATCTATGGAGAAAAGAGGGGGGGTAACTACCTATAGGGAAGAGAGAGGGGGGGGGGGTAACTGCCTATACCTATGGGGAAGAGAGGGGGGGTAACTGCCTATACCTATGGGGAAGAGAGGGGCGGGGGTAACTGCCTATACCTATGGGGAAGAGGGGGGGGGGTGTAACTGCCTATACCTATGGGGAAGAGAGGGGGGGGTAACTGCCTATACCTATGGGGAAGAGGGGGGGTAACTACCTATACCTATGGGGAAGAGAGGGAGGGGGGTAAATGCCTATACCTATGGGGAAGAGTGGGGGGGTAACTACCTATACCTATGGGGAAGAGAGGGGGGGTAACTACCTATACCTATGGGGAAGAGAGGGAGGGGGATAAATACCTATACCTATGGGGAAGAGAGGGGAGGTAACTGCCTATACCTATGGGGAAGAGAGGGGGGGGGGTAACTACCTATACCTATGGGGAAGAGAGGGGGTAACTGCCTATAGGGAACGGGGGGGGGGGGGGGGTTGTAACTGCCTATACTTATTGGAGGGGCTACCTAACTTTATACCTGGATGCCTAACTACTTACCTACATACCAGGCTATCTAACTATGTACCTGGCCTTCAAACATGGCTGCCTAACTACCTAGCTAGCCCCCTTCCTACCTGGCTTGTCACCTACCTACATATCTGGCTTCCTGATCTACCTACCTAGTTATCTATTTACCTGGCTACCTACCTACCTGTCATTTTACTGTGCAGGACACAAAGGAGGGCTTTATTACAGTTTGTGGGCCTATAGATGGGAAGATAGTGTATAGGAGGGGAGGGAACTGAATATATGCAGAGTCTGACATGTTTTTCCTGCGGATGTTAAGAGATCCACATGGTGGTCTTATCCGGACGGAGAAGAAAAGTAAATAGGACGGCACTGATCAGAAAAGATGTAATTGTGAGTCCCAAAATGTAACTGTAATCACTTATATGGTATACACATCCTGTGTACAGCTGTTATCTACTCCCATATGGTCCTGTATATAATCACTTATATGGTATATACATCCTGTGTACAGCTGATATCTACCGCCATATGGTCCTGTATATAATCACTTATATGGTATACGCATCCTGTGTACAGCTGTTATCTACTGCCATATGATCCTGTATATAATCACTTATATGGTATGCACATCCTGTGTACAGCTGATATCTACCGCCATATGGTCCTGTATATAATCACTTATATTGTATACAGATCCTTTATAGTATACTGGTCTGTATATAGTGGTTTTATTCAGTACAATATTTTCAGTTTTCCACCTACAGAGCTATATGAGGGCTTTATCGGTATCAATTTGGTTTTGATGACTTTTTCATCCTCTTTTTTGTTGTTGGTAGCGTGTATACAGAGGAGCTGTTACAATGTTTGCATTTGCACTATTTGGTGAGGTTGTCAAATGTATTTATATTATATTTATATTTGCTGGGTATCCCCTTAAATTTATTGCCTGTTGTTAAATAAATATTATTTACAATTGTAAGTTTTATTCTCTAAATGTAATTTTTTTGTGCGATATAGGAAAGTTCCCCCCCGCATATATATTGTATCCATCCCATCCCCTGTGCCATTTCTTTACCCCCCTCCCATCCCCCATGCCATTTCTTTATCCCCCCCCCATCCCCCATGCCATTTCTTAAACCCCTGATCCCTCATCCTCTGTGCAATTGGGCCCCTCCCCCTTTTAGCTCCACCCCCACATAGCCACACCCACGACCGGTATTTTTCTGAGGGAAAGGTGGCAACCCTAGCTGTTACACAGTTAATATTCTCATTATTGTAGATGGGAATTTACATAGTTTATTCTTTGATCCATTTACTCTGGATTTCTCTATGGTTAGTTATTTGCTGCCATCTTGTGGCCTTTTGTAATAATGCACTTTTTGTTTTCATGTTTCTCTATGACTCCTTTCATTAGAATGTAACCACACCCCTGTTCTTCTAGAGCAGTACTTCCTGTGTCATGGCTGCCTGTATCAGCCACATGTAACAAGGACTCATGTATTCTGCAGGCTAAGCTAAGGAAAGTATCATCTTCTGATCAGTTCGGCTACCTGATAAGGATTGTCTGCAGTGGTTATCTCTGCTTATACAGGCAGGCATAGAGGTCTTACAAGGGATAGATCCCTATGACAATGGCGCTGTCATCAGTGTGCGTCCCCGCGAGCGCCCCACGCCCGCAGCTCTACTCCCCGTCCCGTTAACGCTCAGTGAGCGGGGAACAGAAAGTAGAGCATCGGTTGCAGGTAAAGTAGTACTGCGCATGCGCAGCACTACGCGTATAACTTAACCTGCGCCCGATGCTCTACTTTCTGTTCCCCGCTCACTGAGCGTTAACGGGACGGGGAGTAGAGCTGCGGGCGTGGGGCGCTCGCGGGGACGCACACTGATGACAGCGCCATCGGGCATAGGGATCCCGATAGCGCTGTGGATCGCTCCCTCAGCGTTAACGGGGGACGGGGAGTAGAGCTGTGGGTGTGGGGCGCTTGCGGGGACGCACACTGATGACAGGGGCATCGGGATCCCAATAGCGCTGTGGATCAACAGTACATGTAATAATAGAGTAAATGTATATAAGCTGCGTAAATGTGCGAGCTTCTGTCGGGCCACACAGGTCATGAGAGCTCCGTGCAGCCTCTCCCTGTGATAGCCAAACTGACACTGCTGTGCGCATCGATGCGTGACGTTTAAATATGTCACGTGACAAGAGAGAGCCAATAGGATGTGATGGAGGCGGACCATCTCATTCTATGGCAAATCTCATTCTACGGCAATGCACCGGCTGTCACGGACAGCCAGGACCATGCTAAAGACTAGGAGCAAGGTGGCAAGCCTGCCACCTCCTCCGATCCCCTGCGATCCATTGGTTAGTTAACCGACCAATCGCAGGGGTGGTGCGATTACTTCCTCCCGTCCTGCCCGGCCCCTGAAAGTCCGGAGAGGACGGGAGGAAGACCGGAGGACGCGGCGGGGGACGGGGGAGTGCTGGTACTTACCTCGTCCCTGAAGACCCGGATCCCGGCGAGGAAGACGGCGGCGGCGGCAACAGGTGAGTAGATCTTCAGCCGCGGTCGGGCCCTTTACAGCAATGCACGTCGCCGTAAAGCGACATGCATTGCTGTAATGGGACCCTGTATACTACAACTCCCAGCATGCCCAGACAGCCCTTGGCGTCTGGGCATGCTGGGAGTTGCAGTTTTGCAACATCTGGAGGTCCACAGTTTTTAGACCACTGTGCCCTTCCAGATGTTGCAAAACTACACATCCTCAGCATGCCCTTACTGTCCAGGCATGCTGGGAGTTGTAGTTCTGTAACATCTGGCCCTTCAGATGTTGCAGAACTACAACTCCCAGCATGCCTGGACAGTTTTGGCATACTGGGAGTTGTAGTTTTGCAACATCTGGAAGGGCACAGATTGGGAACCACTGTATTAGTGGTCTGCAAACTGTAGCCTTCCAGATGTTGCAAAACTACAACTCCAAGCATGCTGGGAGTTGTAGTTCGGCAACATCTGGCTCTAAAGATGTTGCCGAACTACTACTCCCAGCATGCCTGAGAATGTTTGGGAGTTGTGGTTTTGCAACAACTGGAGGCACACTGGTTGGGAAACATTGTCTGTTTCCTAACTCAGTGTTTCCCAACCCGTGTGCCTCCAGCTGTTGCAAAACTATAACTACCAGCATGCACTGATAGACTGTGCATGCTGGGAGTTGTAGTTTTGTAACAGCTGGAGGTCCCCCCCCCCCCCTGTGAATGTACAGGGTACATTCACATGGGAAGGGGCTTACAGTGATTATCAGGCTGCAACTTTGCGATGCAGCAAATTTTGCGCGGCAGCTCAGACTCGCAGCGGGAAACTCGCTGTAATCCCCCGTCCGTGTGACTGTACCCTAAAAACACTAAACTACACTAACACAAAATAAAAAGTAAAAAATACTACATATACACATACCCCTACACAGCTCCCCTCCCCTCCCCAATAAAAATGAAAAACGTCCGGTACGCCACTGTTTCCAAAATGGATCCTCCAGCTGTTGCAAAACAACAACTCCCAGTATTGCCGGACAGCCGTTGACTGTCCAAGCATGCTGGGAGTTTTGCAACAGCTGGAGGCACCCTGTTTGGGAATCACTGGCGTAGAATACCCCTATGTCCACCCCTATGCAAATCCCTAATTCAGGCCTCAAATGCGCATGGCGCTCTCACTTCGGAGCCCTGTCGTATTTCAAGGCAACAGTTTACGTCCACATATGGGGTATCGCCGTACTCGGGAGAAATTGCCTAACAAATTTTGGGGGGCTTTTTCTCCTTTCACCCCTTATGAAAAGGTGAAGTTGGGGTCTACACCAGCATGTTAGTGTAAAAAAATAAATTTTTTACACTAACATGCTGTTGTTGCCCTATACTTTTCATTTTGACAAGAGGTAAAAGGGGAAAAAAGCCCCCAAAATTTGTAACACAATTTCTCCCGAGTACAGAGATACCCCATATGTGGGCGTAAAGTGCTCTGGGGGCGCACAACAAGGCCCAGAAGGGAGAGTGCACCATGTACATTTGAGGTGATTTGCACAGGGGTGGTTGATTGTTACAGCGGTTTTGACAAATGCAAAAAAAAACATTTTGTAGAGCCCACTGTTTCAAAGATCCGACAGACACCAGTGGGTTGTAAATGCTCACTGTACCCCTTGTTACGTTCTTCAAGGGGTCTCGTTTCCAAAATGGTATGCCATGTGTGGGTTATTTTGCTGTCCTGGCACCATAGGGGCTTCCTAAATGCGACATGCCCCCGAGCAAAATTTGCTCTCAAAAAGCCAAATATGACTCCTTCTCTTCTGAGCATTGTAGTTCGCCCTTAGTGCACTTCAGGTCAACTTATGGGGTACCTGCATACTCAGAAGAGATGGGGTTACAAATTATGGGGGGTATTTTCTGCAATTAACCCTTGCAAAAATGTGAAATTTGGGGGGAAACACACATTTTTGTGAAAAAAATGATATATTTTTTTACATATGCAAAAGTCGTGAAACACCTGTGGGGTATTAAGGCTCACTTTATTCCTTGTTACATCCCCCGAGGGGTCTAGTTTCAAAAATGGTATGCCATGTGGGGGGGTTTTGCTGTTCTGGCACCATAGGGGCTTCCTAAATGCAACATGCCCCCCAAAAACCATTTCAGAAAAACGTACTCTCCAAAATCCCCTTGTCGCTCCTTCGCTTCTGAGCCCTCTACTGCGCCCGCCGAACACTTTACATAGACATATGAGGTATGTGCTTACTCGAGAGAAATTGGGCTACAAAAATAACAATCCATTTTCTCCTTTTACCCCTTGTAAAAATTCAAAAAGTTGGTCTACAAGAACATGCGAGTGTAAAAAATGAAGATTGTGAATTTTCTCCTTCACTTTGCTGCTATTCCTGTGAAACACCTAAAGGGTTAAAACGCTGACTGAATGTCATTTTGAATACTTTGGGGGATGCAATTTTTATAATGGGGTCATTTGTGGGGGTATTTCTAAGATGAAGACCCTTCAAATCCACTGCAAACCTGAACTGGTCCCTGAAAAATTGTGATTTTGTAAATTTTGCGAAAAATTGGAAAATTGCTGCTGAACTTTGAAGCCCTCTGGTGTCTTCCAAAAGTAAAAACACATCAATTTTATGATGCAAACATAAAGTAGACATATTGTATATGTGAATAAAAAAAAATTATTTGGAATATCCATTTTCCTTACAAGCAGAAAGCTTCAAAGTTAGAAAAATGCAAAATTTTCAAATTTTTCATCAAATTTTGGGATTTTTCACCAAGAAAGGATGCAAGTTACCACAAAATTTTACCACTATGTTAAAGTAGAATATGTCACGAAAAAACAATCTTGGAATCAGAATGATAACTAAAAGCATTCCAGAGTTATTAATGCTTAAAGTGACAGTGGTCAGATGTGCAAAAAATGGCCGGGTCCTAAGGTGTAAAATGGCTGGGTCCTTAAGGGGTTAAAGGGGTACTCCCGTGGAAAACTTTTTTTTTTTGGAACACAGAGCACTCTGCTGACATCATGACCACAGTGCTCTCTGCTGACATCTCTGTCCATTTTAGGAACTGTCCAGAGAAGCATATGTTTGCTATGGGGATTTTCTCCTACTCTGGACAGTTCTGAAAACAGATGTCAGCAGAGAGCACTGTGGTCATGATATCAGCAGAGAGCTCTTTGTTCCAAAAAGAAAACCATTTCCTCTGTAGTATTCAGCAGCTAATAAGTACTGGAAGGATTAAGATTTTTTTTTATACAAGTCATTTACAAATCTGTTTAACTTTTCTGGCACCAGTTGATTAAAAAAAAAAAAAGTTTTCCTCTGGAGTACCCCTTTAAGTGTATGTACCTGGCTAAGGCAATGAACTTCTTAAGACTTAAAGTACCAAGAACTTTTATCGGGTACAACATTAAATTACAGGATAAAATATCTAGGATGTTGTCAAAGTGAGCCAACTTAAAAAGGAAATCTATCTAAGATGTTGTAGAGGTGTGCCAACATACATTTATGCGGGTCAAACGAAAAAAAATAAGTTTAAGATGGTGTTAATGCTTGTGGTACTAATGGACTGGAACTGCAAAAAAAATTGTATATAAAAATGTTTATGTAGACTTATATTGTGTCTAATGTTTTTCTTTCTGCTGGTTCAGGTGTGCGGGAGGTATCCTGAAAAGAGAATAGGTGTACCTTGTAGCCACAAGATGCACACAAAGTGAATGTATATATTACCAGTGACATGCCAGTGTATAAAATGTCTATACAGTGACCCCCCGACCTACGATGGCACCGACATATGATGAAATCGACATACGATGGCCTCTCAGAGGCCATCGCATGTTGATGTCAGCATCGACATACAATGCTTTTTTATGTCGGGGCCATCACATTAAGTGCTATCCGGCAGCGCAAAATGCTTAAGCTGCTGCCGGATAGCAGCTTAATGTTCCCCGTGTGGTGCGGTAAGTATTACTTACCCCTCCACGGTGCTCCGGGGTGCCCTCCGGGTCCAGCTCTGGTCTTCTGGTGTCTTCTCGGCCCTCTCCGATGACGTCAATACGCTGCTGCGCACGTCATCCAATAGGAATGGCGTACGCAGCGGCGTAATGATGTCGCTGCGCAGGCCCAGTAAGGCCTTGCGGAAGTCAGTGGAGGACCGGAGAAGACAGCAGAGGACCAGAGAAGACAGCGGAGGACCGGAGAAGACCAGGAGAGCCCAGCGGAGGCACGGGGTCACCATCGGGAGTGGCGGGGACACCATCGCGAGTGGCGGGGACACCATCGCGAGCGGCGGGGACAGGTGAGTACAGCTTCCTATACTTTACATTGCACGAATCCCTCAACATACAATGGATTCGACAAACGATGGCTCGTTTGGAACGAATTACCATCGAATGTTGAGGGACCACTGTAATTATAATAGGATTGCATAGTCTTAAAAAAAAGTATTTCCTAGTCAAACTTGTGTACAGTCAGAAAAGTAATATAAGTAAATTGCATAAGTCAAAATTGTATATGATGCATATTGTGTACAGATGGGGAATTGGTGTACAGCATAAAAAAAATTCTCAATTCAGGACTGTTATCTCCTAGTCAGTATACTTATACTTCAGTCCATACCTACCAAGAAATATGTCTTGTCAGTGTTAAAGACCATCTGTGGCCGAAAACAACTTATCCCCTATCCACAGGATAGGGGATAAGTGTTTGATTGCGGGGGTCCAACCGCTGGGACCCCCTGCAATCTCCTGCACGGGCCGCATGACGTTGCGGCCGACATGCCTCCTCCATGTAGTTCTATGGAAGGGGCGGGGAGGCAGTGTTCGTGCCTCCCTGCCTGTTCCATAGAACTGTATAGGGAGGGAGCGGGGAGGGGGGACCGTCGACCTCTCTGGTTCGATGTTACGCGCATTAGCGCTTTCACTGAGCGCTAATGCTGGGGCCCCATTCAGGAGATCGCGGGGGGCCCAGCGGTCTGACCCCCTGTGATCAAACACTTATGCCCTATCCTGTTGATAGGGGATAAGTGTTATAACGCTGCAGAGGTCCTTTAACTATTTGTCATGTCCACTGTGCACAGAGTTCTCTTGTGGCCAGAGAGAGCACCTGTTAAACTTAAATAGCACCTTAAGTGGAAGTCATTGTTATCTGTGGTACTCTAAAACAGATATAAGTTTTACGTTGCATGGAGTAGTAAAAAGCCGATGGGCCCCATAGCACAGGCATCTGGGTAGAAAGCCTCTGGCAGCCCGATCCGAAATATGTCTAGTCATTACACAGAAAAAAAAAAATAGTCTGTCTATGGTTTCTGACTAATGCCCCAGGAACTATTTATTTTGTTTGTTCTACTTAGGCCCATTAGGGCACTTTTGACATCATCTACCCTCCTGGACGTTACGTCAAGGATGGCTTATCTTTAGAGGGGGAGTTTGTGGTGACCCAGTACAGAATATAGCATACTGCCCATCCTGTGTGGCAAATGTTGCCTTCAGTGTCTGTCTTGGGCCCACACTACTCAGGACTCTATATATCTCAATATTATACCGTGCTGACAACTTATCCCCTATCTAAAGGATAGGGGATAAGTTGCCTGATCACGCGAAGTTCCGCCGCTGGGGATCCCCGCAATCTCTCACATAGCACCCCGCTCTCATCAGGCCCCGGAGCGAACATCCGCTCCGGGTCTAATGACGGGGCCGGTGATCGTGACATCACAGCTCTGCCCCCTAGTGATGTCACGCTCAGCCCCTCAATGCAAGTCTATGGTAGGGGGCGAGACAGCTGTCTCGCCCCCTGCCATAGACTTACATTGAGGGGCGGAGCGTGATGTCACATGGGGGGTGGAGCCATGACATCACAATACTCCAGCCCCGTGATCGGCAGTCATCAGACCCGGAGCGATGTTCGCTCCGGGGCCTGATGAGAGCGGGGTGCGTGCGAGATCGCGGGGGTCCCCAGCGGCATGGACCCCGCGCGATCAGACAATTTATCCCCTATCTAAAGGAGACCTTGTTGTTAGGGGAGGGTACATGGGGTGAACCATGTAACTTATCTGCCCAATGGGAATGCTCCAAATCTGGTCCATATATAGTGAGGTAGGAGTTCAGAGTTTAGTAGAGTAGAGGTACAGTTTGGAGAAGTCTGAAGTGAGTCTGTGAGGTGATTCTGAGGAGGCCTCAAGTCCTGCAACCATGTATCTGCTAAAGAATAAACCCTGCACCCAGGTGAATGTCAAGCCTAGTGGTAAGCACTAAAGTCCCATGGATTCAAGTCAGTCATACAAGTCACTAAAGTCAAGCGTGGGTTGCCATACAGCAAGTCAGTCATATACAGCACAATCAACTATAAGTTCCAGCAAGCCGATTAGCTCCAAGGTTTATCTTGCACCTTTCTTTATACCAATCTGAGCTGTAACGGATTGTACCATCTATCCTGCCTCAGTATAGTCAGTTTTTCCGTAACCTTGCATTGGAGTACTTATCACCCCATGCCTGGCCCAGGAGAAGCTGGCTCAACCTCGGGTGGTGTATAGGCTAACCATGTCCTGGCATCATGAAAAGGTTAATAGCACATTACCCTCAACTGACACCACACTATCATTTAAATAAACTTTTTTACATGTTGCACAGACATTTCAAAAATTTAGATCAGTCGGGATCTCAGTGCTAGGACACCCTCTGATTATTGTATATAGCAGGGTAAAGTGAGAGGAAACATGCTTCACTCCCCAGCTAGTTATTCAGTCCATCTGATTGTAGGATACAGGCTTCATAGACTTATTGGCCCTTATTTACTAAGATTGGAGTGTAAGTTTCTTTGTGGGTTTTAATTCCCTACAATTTATTTTCCACTGTATTTACTAAGGTTCCCCTACATTTTCCACACGCCCCTTTTTGGTGACCACGCCCCCTTTCCCCGGTGGCCACGCCCCGGGTTTTCTTAGCAAAATGGAGAGTTGGTAGTGTGTTTTTCAATTCTGGCGCTAATTCTGGCACAGACAAAATTTCTGGCACAATGCCCCAGAATCAAACATGTCGGGTTTGCAATAGTAAATGACGGCCATTGTGGAATACCCAGCTATATGTAGCGATCAGAGGGGTCCCAGCAATTTCAGACACTTGAAACACTCATTTATCAGTACCCATACAGACGAGATAGCTGTCAGAGGAATGGTCATTCGACTGACATCTATTTCCCCCATTTCTATTGTACACAAAAATATTTGGCTCAGCCAAGCCTTTAGGTGCTCTGAATGGAGTGAGGAGGGGTAAGCACCTGCCTGTCAGCATATCTCTCGCCCGGAACCATTAATGGAGGTAAAGTCTAGAGGACACTGCTGAAGCGGGTGATTGGCTGAGCGGCAATCTTATGTATTGACCCCCAGCACTAAGAAGTGGAGTGTGGCGGAGACCAGGCGATCTGATAACGGAGGCTGCAGGAGAGCAACCAGCTATGAGCATTATTTAAAAACTCCCTTTAAATGGGCACTCTCATTAAAACAAATTTTCGCTATTGCAGTTCTTATGGTAAATAAAAAATCTTTCTAATGGACTTTGTTTAAAAAAAAATTAAGTTTTCTATGTTTTATTTGTGTTTAAAAAAACTGCCACTAGGCACATTTCCCCACCATCTCTTTCACAGACTTTGGACTCCTGCTGGCCTGGCAGAAATCCAAAATGCAGTCTGGATTACTTGGGGAGTTGGGGGGTACAGCCTTAGCCAATCATAGCTCATCTCATACAGTTCACTGCTCTGGGCTGTGTGTGAATCTGACTGAGCAGAAAATACAGAGCAATATCAAGGTAGAAAACTAAAAAATTATAAAAAAAAATTTAAGGCACGGGGTGGTTTATCATGATGGGGGGCAGTGAAATGGGAGGATTATAAAATGTAACAAGATCATGAGAGGTACTCTTTAAGTGTACCCTTGATATCCTGAAACCAGTGGGATCATCCCAGTAAAATACATGGAAGAGATGGAGGGCCCATAGTAATGCATGCCTTTGGACCACAGGTTTACCCAACAGATCCTCTTGATCAGAACATTTGATCCAGAACAGAGACTTTCTAAACTTTCTAAACACTGCTTAGTAACAAAGTGCAAAAATATTAGTTTATTGCACAATATTTGTCAAGATAATGACAATGAACAGTCCTACTAGCAGAGGTGTAACTATGGAGGGTGCAGAGGATGCAGTCATACCCGGGCCCTGAGGAGGCCCCTAAGGTCTCTCCGCCCCATATGAGAAGACCGGTACTGTAAAATAGGTGTGATATTTGGGGATTTTGTATTAGGACCCAGAAGATTACACCTTTGGATATTAGTTTACAAAATGTCCGTCAGATCATTGCACTTCTATGTGAATAGAGTCAGATTTAGTGTGAGGTCCGGTATGACATCACTACACTCCCTGCACGTCACGTATTGCAGAAGTGGCTGGATCCTGAAATAGTTCATGAGGTAATGCAAAGCACTAGTGATGCACATAAAGTGCGTGCTTAAGACTTCTCCTTTGTAAAATTTTCTATATTTTTTGTGTCTTTCTCATCTGCCTGGAAGGCCATGTTACTGTAGGTGTGAGTGCCGTTCTCCTCCTTTTTGCCTTTTCCATCTTCCTGGAGTGTGATGTCATCATATACATTAACGCTAACTTGTCTTCTGTGCTCATTTGCTTTCTCTTCTTTCTCCTGATACTGCAGTAACACCGCCCGGTTTACCTCAGGACCTGTATATTAATAATTGTAAACATCAGAACATATGACAAAACCACATGTCTATTCCTCATGCCTAAAGTGGTGCCCCCGAATATTAAAGCTTACAAGGGTTATCCTGGGATTTGTTTTACTCTTTAATGGGCTCAGGGTGAGGTGTTGAAACATTATCACTTTCAAAATATTTATTTACATTTGCAACCGTTCCTGATCTTGTCAGCATCCAAATGGAGGAAGAGGACATGGTGGTAGTATAGAGGCCTAATACCATATGGGGGCAGTTTGGGGTCCTACTACTATATGATAAAGTAGTAGGCCCCGTCAGACCCCAAGCATAACAGTAGGTTCACATATCAAAAAATGGGATAGACAGGCAGCATTCACCAGGATTTCATGCAAGAAATCCTGGTGAGTGCTGCCCGTCTTTCTTATTTTTGATTGTGATATTGGCCTTTTGGCATTATGTGTTCAGCACCCAAAGCAGTTTTTCACTAAACAGTACTCCTAGCAATCATTATCAGCTACACTGGGCTACATATACCCACAGGCAGACTCGAGCCAAGAGAAATTAACTTGTGCAGTGCCGAATCATATCTCTCCTGTGGACTATAACAGTAGGTTTACCCCCTATGTCTCTGGAGGAGCACGAAAGCTGGTGCACTGAAGCAGGCTCACCTCTTCACAGCAGCAGTGGCCTATTACTGTATGGGGGCCAACTGCTATATGGGGGAAGTATAAAGACCTCTTATTGTATGGGACCTACTGCTATATAGGGTCCTACTTCTATATGGGGGCAGCAGTGGCCTATTACTGTATGGGGGCCAACTGCTATATGGGGGAAGTATAAAGACCTCTTATTGTATGGGACCTACTGCTATATAGGGTCCTACTTCTATATATGGGCAGTATGGGGGCCCACTGCTATATGGGAGAAGTATAAAGACCTCTTATTGTATGGGACCTACTGCTATATAGGGTCCTACTTCTATATGGGGGCAGCAGTGGCCTATTACTGTATGGGGGCCAACTGCTATATGGGGGAAGTATAAAGACCTCTTATTGTATGGGACCTACTGCTATATAGGGTCCTACTTCTATATGGGGGCAGCAGTGGCCTATTACTGTATGGGGGCCAACTACTATATGGGGGAAGTATAAAGACCTCTTATTGTATGGGACCTACTGCTATATAGGGTCCTACTTCTATATGGGGGCAGTATGGGGGCCCACTGCTATATGGGGGCCTACTACTATATAAGGGCCTACTGCTATATGGGGGCTGTATGAGTGCCGATTACAATCTGGGGGCAGTATGGGGGCCTAATACTATATAGGACAGTATAGAGGCCTACTTCTACAGGAGGGTAGTATGGGGGCCTACTGCTATATGGTGGCAGAATGTTGGCCCACTACTACTATATGGGGGCAGTATGGATGTTGGCCTACTGGTATATGGGGGCCTAGAGTCTGCTGTGAAAGTGAGAAAGGGGGAGGCGGCAGAGCATTTTCGACAGTGGCCCTGTGTATTCCAGCTATACCTCTAATTCTGCACGTAAAAATATTGCCAAATTTAGAATTGTTCATTGTTTTTTCAAGTGATTTTAGAAAGTGTCCAAAATAAATAAACAAACATAATGATTGATTTGTATCTTGCACTTCCAAAACTGTATACTACTTACCAAAGTAGCTGAGTGCGACAGGAAGGAAGACAAGGCCATGTAACATTCCCAGCAGAGTTATGGTCAGATTGAGGCGGAAGAAGAAGATCTGAATGAGCTGAGCCTTGGCAAACGCTAAAACAATGATTCCCGGAAGGTTTGTCATTGCTACTCCTGCAAATACCTGTTGTGCAAGTCAAGAAAATGGTGTCAGAGACTGGAAAAAGGAGGCGATAGGCAAGTACCTGTCAATACGTAACTAGTAAAATAAGACTAGTGAAATGTGGGACGGTTCCATTATGTTTATATTTTTGGCCCTATTTACTTTTTGTTCTAAAACCTTAATAGCAGTGTTTCCCAACCAGTGTGCCTCCTGCTGTTGCAAAACTACAACTCCCAGCACGCCCGGTTTGAAAACACTTCTTAATAGCCTGCATAAAGGGGGGGTCATGATCTCATAAATACCCAAATGCTATAAATGGGTATTATAGATGCTACATGTTCCAGTTGAGAGAGTAGTTGTGTATTCAGTAGACGGGATCTATGGATTAACTGAATAAAATTATTTGAATAAAAGAGGGGGTTCCGGTCCAGGACCAGGGACTTCTGCTCTTTTGTTAGTCAGGTCCTCTCCTGATAAGCTGATCATAGGGTGGCATACACATCTATAATCTTTGAAGGAAGCTAAAATCAAGTTTCCCTGCAGCGCCGCCATAGGGGAAAGTTCGCATTACACAGTTCTCCTTAAAGGAATAGTCAAGTCCTGAAAAAACGTATCCCCTATCCTAAGGATAAGGGATAAGTTTCAGATTGCGGGGGGTCCGACCGCTGGCCCCCCCCGCGATCTCCTGTACGGGGCCCCGGCAGCTCGCGGGAAGGGGATGTGTTGACCTTCGCACGAAGCGGCGGCCGTCACACCCCTCAATAGAGCGCTATGACAGAGCCGGAGATTGCCGATGACAGCGCTCCGGCTCTGCCATAGAGTTGTATTGAGTAGGCATGTCAGCCGCCGAATCATGCAGTGGTCAACACGCCCTCTTACCGCGGGCTGCCGGGACCCCATACAGGAGACCGCAGAGGGCTCCAGCGGTCGGACCGCCCACGATCTGAAACTTATTCCCTATCTTTAGGATAGGGATACATTTTTCAGGACTGGACTACTCCATTAAATGGGCACTGTCAGGTCCAAAAGCTTTTTATGTGTTGTTACTGGTTGTAAATATTTAATAAAGAAAATGGCTCCTAAAAATCTCACCACTAGGGGCCCCCATACCTACTGGGACACGAACCAGTCCCGCAGCAGTATCTTGCTTTTCCATGAGTCAGGGATAAGAGATGACTCATGGACAAGGCTGCATGAGCAGGAGCACCAATCACCTCCCACCAACACAAGGGAGGGACACGCCCCTCTAACCACACACCAATCACCTTCCACCACTACAAGGGAGGGACACACCCCCTTCCCCTGAGAGGATTTCTAACATTGTGAGCTAATGAAAAAAGGGATTTTATAATAAATATAGGTAATAGAGGCATAAAAAATTAGATGTACATGGTCAGGATTAGGGACTAAGTAACATATACAATTTTTTTTTCTTCTTTGTTGGATCTGACAGGCTTTGATGTAATATCTATATACTACCGTGGTTTCCCTCTAGTGCCAGTCCCATCTCTTATACTTACAGCACTGCCCATATAGATAGTAGCATCTCTCGCCCGAGCGACTTTGGTGAGTTTACCGCTCATGGCGAACGAACGTGTAAGATGAGAGACAAATTCCACTGAGATCCCAATGGCCTGTGTGTAAAATGAAAGGAATTAATTTTCAACCTGTTTGGATGAGATAAAATGGAATTTTATGTACACTATCCTTTAACTGCTCTAGATCATTACAGATAATAGACCAATTTATCTCTATGCGAGAGCCAGAGATACACAAGTACAGTGCTCGGCTATCTCCAGCTCTTCTACAGAGATCAATAGAGGGTGAGCAAGAAGAGTCGGAGTTTGTAGAGGGGATAAATTGTCCTTCACTGCAGTAATTCTTTAAGCATCACTAGGGACATTACTCATAATCTTTTCACCATCATAGACTACTTAAAATAAAAAATGATTAACCCCCCCCCCCCCCCCCCCCATACCACTCTGGCCACTAGAACTATTAACCAGGAATATTATCACTAACCAATAACCACACTATGTTAAAAAAAAAAAAATTGGCACTAAGAAATGTAAAATTCCTTCTGTGTTTGCCCTTGTCGCATGGTGACGCATGGTTAGCACAGTTTAATCCCTTACTCCACAAACATATTTTGAAATAAGATTGTGAGCCCTATTAGAGACAGGGACTAATATGAACGATAATAGTCTCTGTACAGCACTGTAGAATATGTTAGCCCTATATAGATCAATAAAACAAATAGTCACTCACCGTTACCAGGTTGATGAGAGAAATAGCATTATAATCAATACCCCACAGACTCATGACGCCAACTGTGTCTATGATAATCATGACAATGGTGAGCAGGTTAAGAAGGCCGGAGCGCAGGTCCATGCCCAGCAGGATGCAGCACACAGCAAAGGTTGGTAACAGACAGATGGCTAAAGTGAAAAGACCCTCTTGTACAATGGTGAGGTACTGTTCATAGAAGACGTATGTGATCCTGGGTAAAGAAGTGTTATATATGGTAAAATGCAGCTTTTGGATGAGTTCATGTGAAATATTCTAGGCCAGATAACTCTAGACTGAATGAATAGTGAATAAATACATTACGTAATGTCCTAATCCATGGTTATCACTTTGTTGTAGTTGCCATATATTTTACTTTGTAGGATTTAGATTGCATACTTAACAGTAGACACTATTGGCATACATTTGGTTTAATGGGCACTAACATGAAAAATAAAACAACAACATATCAAAAGTTTTGATCGGTCTGGGTCTGAGTGTTCAGACCTCAACTGATTGTGAGAATAAGTCTGGAGAAGTCTCGCTTGTGCTCTCCTCACTTGTTCTCGTCATCCATCAGAGTCTGAACACTCAGAAGTAGACAGATAAAGACTAGGACATGTCAAAAGTTCTTTTCATTGACAGGTACATTTTAAAGGAGTTCTCCCATCACAACATGGGGTAGCATATTGCAACATTATATGATAAAATTAAGATTGGTGGAGGTCCGACCTCTGTGACCTCTGTCGACCCAGCTAACAAAATTACAAAAGCTCCTTTAGCTTTTGTAATTTCCCTGCACAGTACACTCCCATCTACCAACTGTGCAGGTACCGCAACACATCTCCATTAAATACTGTAGTTAATGGGGTTGTGCCACAGTTGCCCACACAGTGGGTGGCAGGATACTTTAATGTGCAAGGAAATACATTAAAGCAGAGGTCCTCACAACCCATCACATAAGTCCAAGATTTCAATTTTTCCCTGTTCTGTTCCACTGGAGTAACTGAAAAAACCCTTGAATGTTGGCGGGCCTTAAAGGGGTACTCCGCCCCTAGACATCTTATCCCATATCCAAAGGCTGCTGAACCCCAGACGTCCTGTGCACGGAGTAAAATTCGCTACGTGCTGTATGACTGGCGATGCGGGGCGGAGGCTTGTGACATCACGGCCATGCCCCCTCAATGCAAGTCTATGGGAGGGGGCGTGATGGCCGTCACAGCCCCTCCCATAGAGTTGCATAGAGGTAACGCGGCCGTCACGAGCCTCCAAAGCTGCAGCCAACTCTCTAAAGGAACGCCGGTCTCCAGCGGCAGGACACCCGCAATCAGACATCTTATCCCCTATGCTTTGGATAGGGGATAAGATGTCTAGGGCAGGAGTACCCCTTTAAGGACTGAGTTGGGGACCAAATTATCAAAATTTCTGGCGTGCCACTATGGCATTTTATTCAGTTCGTAAAAATTATATCTTTACACTGTAGTGTCCCTGTCATCTAGAAAAAAAAATGTATATGTCTCTGTGACATGTAAAACGTATTTCTAAATGACAGGGACACTTTGAAAGGAGCCACAGTACAAAACTAATCCTGTGCCCCTGCATTCTGAAGATCGGCAGTCTGGGGTTCAGGTACCTGGCACCTTACTGATCAAACATTCATGGCATTATCTGTGATAATGTTACAAGGAGAGGAAGACTCACGTGTAAGGAAAGACTTCGAAATTAGGGTCTGTGCCTGGCACATTCCTCAGTGTCTTGGTTATATCTGCTGCCAGTTCTCGGGCATACTTCAGTGCCCCCGTATATTCCTGGGAGTTCTTTAAAGGCGTGTGATATGCCATAAAACGTGTCGCTGCACGAAAAAAACAAAACAAGGTAAGTTTCTGAATAGAATTGTGATACTATAGACATCAAGGGTCTGTCTGTAAGTACAACATGGAGAATGTTTTTTTTACCTATAATTTCTCCTGCGTCATTGAATTTAACAGCATTGTCATAAGCACCCAGGCCCCTGCAAAAAAAACAACAAAACTTGCATTATATTTGGAACCAAACATGTACCATATGATCCATAAATGCAATGGGAGGAACAATGCATGGAGAGGGACTGCACTGTTTCCTCACATCTCAGGGGACCTGTTTGTGTGTCCTCCCCGTGGTAATGTGGATTTCTGGTTTTCTTGGAGGAGATTTATCAAAACCTGTGCAGAGGAAAAGTTGCTGAGTTGCCCATAGCAACCAATCAGATCACTGCTTTCATTTTTGACAAGGCCTCTGTAAAATGAAAGAAGCGATCTGATTGGTTGCTATGGGCAACTCAGCAACTTTTCCTCTGGTCAGGTTTTGATAAATCTCCCCCCTTGTGTTTACAACATTAGACTGTGAGCCCTATCGGTGCCAGAGACGTGAATGGTGGTTTCTGCACACCACTGCGGAATATGTTGGTGCCATATGAGCAACAAGATATATTGACCAGTGCACCGATAGTATAAATACTGGACTGCTCAACTCACCCTTTCGGACATTTGAGGTTAGGATAGTCTCCCAGGAAATCGGGCAAATAACGGTTAAATTCTTGCACTGTCGGTCTCAGGGCCCCACTTGTGGATTTCATACATTTCCTTAAGCATCCGGATGAGGCTGCTGTTAAAAGCAAAATCCAGCCCAGTCAGCGGAAGTCGGTGGCTAAATTGACTAATGCTACATCTATATCTTAGTTGTTTTTATTATACAGTAAGGCAAATATTACATTCAGAGTCATAACTTAAAGTGGTTGTCCAGGATTAGAAAAACAGACATGATTTCTTCCCAAAAAGAGCACCGCCCCTGTCCTCAGGTTGTGTGGGGTATTACACGTTGGCTCCATTCACTTTAATGGAACTGATCTGCAAAACCACACACAACCTGAGGACAGGTGTGGTGCAGTTTTTAGAAGAAAATAGCACTGTTTTTTTTTTATTCCTGGATAGCACCTTTAATGCTTCTGGGCCGCAAGGCAAAATCTGTAACAGAGCCCAGACGATTTATAATACTGGTGTCCTTTTATGTGACAGATGGGCCATTGGCAGAGGGGTTCCTTCTATCGGAGGTTTATGTTGGGAATATTCCCTCCTGATTTATTGCCCTGATGGAAAGCTGCCACTTATGGCACTATATACTATAGTAGGTATGTCACCCATTAACTCCCAATAAAAAAAACTTGCTTACATCCTAATAAAATCTCATATAACTAAGTCACCAGTACCTCCATATTGAGCGCTGCCATAATTAATTGGAGACTTTAGTCATTTTTTTCTGTATTTTACTATGTTCTTGCCAGGGTTGGAGTGGCCCATATACATTATTCTGTTTCTCACAATGTAATATGATGCTTCCTTGCTATTTGATTGGCTGATTAGCTATTTGGGTTAACAAGCAATTGAACAGGTCTACCTAATAAAGTGGCCAGTGAGCATATAGTTATATTGTTAAAAATATCTAAAATGTAAAAAAAACCTTTAACGTCATACAGCGTAGAACCATAGTAGATACTATTAAATATTGGGTGTAGTATAGCAGACAGGATATTAATATAGCCACAGAATATAAATACATGATAGGAGTTGTAGTGTTACACCATCTGGAGAGCTGTAGATAAAGCCCCCGGTACTATACGCTGAATCTTATAGTGCCGGTTGATAGTGTATGTATAATCTTAATAGAATGTCACTGTGTGCTAGTTGTGGTTGTACTTGTGCTTGGATGGTGCTCATACTTACAGCTGGTGGAGGGGCAGAATGTGTCATTGAATAGAAGTAGTCGGCAGCAATCTGATGACGGGTTTAGCCAGTCCAAGAAATCGTCAACCCAGGAAGACGCTGGGACCGCCAAGTAAGATCTGGAGTGAGATAGCGGGACAGGAGACTAAGGTTTTAGCACAAAAAGGTGTATTCTGATCATAAATATTTATGGTGTGGCCATAGGATACAAGGTGGGCACCATCTCTGACTCCATCCTCTTTGTAACTCCCTTAAAGGGGTACTCCGCCCCTGGACATCTTATCCAAAGGCTAGGGGATAAGAAGTCTGATCGCAGGGGGTCCAGCCGCTGGGATCCTCCGCGATCTCCGGTCGGCACCCTGGCGTTCTGAACATTTTTGTTCAGAACGCTGGGTTCTGGGTAGACGTAGCTGTGATGTCACGCCTCGCCCCCTCCATTCATGCCTATGGGAGGATGCGTGACGGCTGTGGTCGCTCATCACGCCCCCTCCCATAGACATACATGGAGGGGTGTTGGGTGACGGCACGACCACAGCCGCCCGAACGCCGGGGTGCCACCCAGAGACTGCAGAAGGGCCCAGTGGCCAGATCCCCCGTGATCAGACATCTTATCCCCTATTCTTTGGATAGGGGATAAGATGTCCAGGGGCGGAGTACCCTTTAAGCTAGGTTTTCACACAGGTTTTTTTTTGGGCATTTTTTTGAAAACTAACACTGCAATTTTTGAGCCAAAGCCAGAAGTGGATTGAAAAAAATTGGAAATACGTTCCAGGAGCAGTAATTTCATGAAGTGGAAAGAAGTTCCAAAGACTGTTCTTTGTATTCTGCACAGTCAAGTAGCACGATAAGATTAGCGTGGAGATAAGTGAATGTGCACAAAGGTACCTGGTGTGTCATAGAAGATAAATAGTGACTCAAGGAACAAGGATGATATCGTTGTATAGTTAAGGACCATTCTCAGGTAACAATGACCATAAAATAAGAACAGTTCTGAGAATGTTAATCAGTGATTGTTCAGTGTAAAGGTGCCCATGCACTTTATTCGTAAGTCAGCCAAACCTGACAACTGCAGCAGGTTCTGTTGACTGTCTACAGAAGTGTACATAAGTCTATCAACAATGCTTCGGTAATCAACCCGACATTATGTCATACACCAGCCTTATTACCAGCCACATTTATGGCCACATTTACGGAGCTCTGAGCTCTGAGGGCAGGCTCTATGTAGACACTGAACAAGCTGGGTTGTCTGCCATACAATACAAGACGTAACTTAGCTTCACCACTTTCTACCCTGTGCCAACATGGCCGCTTAGCTTCTCCTGGCTTGAAGGGGACAGACCAGGTCGTTAGGGCGGTTTCTACATTGTGACAGCTGCATGCGGACAAAACCATATTGTTTAAGTGGCTGCCTACAATTGTCATGGCCAATTAATACCTGCCCCGGCATCCTAGCTTACCCCCTTCAAGCCAGTGGAATCTATTGTTCCTTTTTGGCACACGGTAGAAAGTGAAGCACCTGAAAGTAAAAAACTTAAAGGGGTACTCCGGTGGGAAACATTTTTTTTAATCAACTGGTGCCAGAAAGTTAAACAGATTTGTAAATGACTTCTATTAAAAAATATTTCATATATCTATAAAACAAAGAGCAGAGCTCCTCATAGGACAGTATGTTCTAGACAACGGAGATGTAGGTGGATGCAGGATGCACAATTGTTTCAGTGGTCCTCTCACCTGGCACGGTTGTGTAAATGACACAACTACACAAGCGCATAGAGATAGGGGTGCAGCCTCCCGGTATCGGATCCAGCGGTCAGCAGGCCGATTATTAGCAGGATGTAAATGTAGAAAGAAAACCCAGTTCCACGGCGCGATCCACAGAGTCTGTCATATGATGGTGATAAGTAAGTGATATATCATTTTTATTTAGCCAGGGTGCAACGCGTTTCGGGGCATGGGATCCCCTTCATCAGGCAAATGGGCATAATCAGTTATGCCCATTTGCCTGATGAAGGGGATCCCATGCCCTGAAACGCGTTGCACCCTGGCTAAATAAAAATTATATATAATTTACTTGTCACCATCATATCACAGACTCTGTGGATCGCGCCGTGGAACCGGGTTTTCTTTCTACATTTAGATCCGATTAAAAAATATTTGTCCTTCCAGTACTTATTAGCAGCTTTATTCTGCAGAGGAAATTCTTTTCTTTTTGAATTTCTTTTTTGTCTTGTCCACAGTGCTCTCTGCTGACACCTGATGCCCTTCTCAGGAACTGTCCAGAGCAGGACACCTATGTTGCTCTGGACAGTTCCTGACACGGACAGAGATGTCAGCAGAGAGCACTGTGGACAAGACAAAAAACAAATTAAAAAAAGTAAAGAATTTCCTATGTAGCATACAGCTGCTAATAAGTACTGGAAGGACAAATATTTTTAAATAGAAGTCATTTACAAATCTGTTTAACTTTCTGGCACCAGTTCATTTAAAAGAAAAAGTTTTCCACCGGAGTACCCCTTTAATACCAATTTAGTTCCCTGCACAACCTGTTAAACCAAACAGAGCCATAACTTGTAGAGGCAAGTGCAACTGCTATGCCGCCTATGTTACACCCTTAGAATAATACAATATATGGAGCTATTCATTATTAGGCTTAATGTTGGCTATGACAGCAGCATTTACCTTTCAGGATAATCAGTGGCGTACTGTATCTTCTGAGTCATTGAGTTGCCATCACAGCCAGCGCTGGAGCAGATACCATTTATTCCATCTAATGAGGTAAAGTTATATCCAGACTTGGTCACAAAGTACGTAGGGACACCGACCTCAAAATACTCGTTGAGATCCCTGAAATATTTAATCATATGGGAATCCTGTGGAGAGAGAAGTCATGAAGAAATGAGATGTATAAAGGAAAATAAACATGAGTAGTCCAATAATAATCTTTCAGGGCTGTAAAGGACTGTCAGCAGAAAATAGAAGCTTCTTATGGCAGCCTGTATTCTGCCAAGTCAAGAATTCCACAACCATAGGACAGGCTGCTATAAATGTCTCCTGAATCTTGATTACTTTCTAAATAAAGGGCAACAATAGCGTATATGCAAGAGCCAAGATAAGGGCTGACTGCCAGCATCCTCCGGTGTATTATATGATATGTAACAGGCTATCTAATGATTGTTAGTGGTGGATTGTTGGATAAAAGCAGGCTATCATAAGCCTGGCTATTTGCAAATGGAGGTCCTATACTGTACGTGGAGGAGCATCCTCAATCACATAGCATCTACCTAATATACTACCAATTATATCTTGGACTTTTTGTTCCGAACACTTGGAGTGGGCGGCGGGGGTCGTGATGTCATGACCACGCCCCTCGTGACATCACACCATGCCCCCTCAATGCAAGTCTATAGGAGGGGGCGTGGCAGCTGCCACGCCCCCTCCCATAGACTTGCATTGAGGGGGCATGGTGTGAAGTCACGAGGGGCGTGGTTGTGACATGACGACCGCCGCCGCCGGCACCCAGTGTTCTACATGAATGCTGGGTGCTGCAGAGATTGCAGGTGTCCCAGCAACAAGAAAAGATGTCTAGGGACGGAGTACCCCTTTAATATACAGGAATTATTGATATTTTAGGTACATGTTAAAAATCTTCGCTCCCATGTTGGTATTTTAACTATCTCATCACTGATATCCCAAAGGTCAGGATTCATGTCTATACTTATTGTATAATGGACTGCACTTTGCATTCCAGCGGGGAAGCCGATTTGTAGCTGGACTTTGATCAATGTAATAAAAACCTTTTAAACCCACAAAAGAGGCTCAAGTAATATACACACTGCCCAATGAGTAGTATTTTAGGGGAGAAATGTAAAAGTCGGCTACTCCCTCTTACATGAAAATAAATGTATAAAATAGGGTAGCACTCACAGTGAAGGTTAAATTCATGTCCTTAGACATGTCTCTATGACACATATGTAGCTTTGGTGGGGTCTGGGCGCTGAGACCCCCATAGGTCACTGAGTTAACTGTGAAGTCAATTGAACTATTGCAGTCAATTGATCTCTGTAAAGGGCCCAGAATTTGTGTGCAAAGATGCACATATCATTTGATAGAGTGTGCGCTTGAAGGTCAAGCTAAGGGGTTTGTTGCTTTGGACAAACCCTATTTGTTAGAACAGTCCTTGAATATTTAGCTGATCATATGGTGTCCCCTGATGAGACCTGTCGTGATCATCTAAAAAATTATGGAGAAACATGTCAGTAAGTGCTTAGTTTCCCTACAGTGCCACTCCAGGTGAAATGAGGAACTACAAGTCTCCCTACAAGAGAGAGAGAGAGAGAGAGAGACACTTTGTAACTATCAAACAGCCTCTTCAAATTTGTTTGTGCCATCGTCATCGGTTTCTTTATACAGCATTAAACAGCACATTGTTTAGTATCCTGTATATACAGATGGTTTATTTACCAGAGGTACAGACAGCTCCTGATTTAGGCCTACTTGAGAATACATCATGAAATAGATTCCACAGCAGAAAAGGAAGATGAAAACCACCATCTGTGAGGAGAGAAAGACACAGCAGTCAGGAAAAATAGGATGTGTAAAGATGAAATTTTTTTTTATAAAAAATAAAAAAAAAAAACATAAGAAAAAAATAAATTATAATGCATAAAAAAGAGACCATTGAAAAGAAGCAATGTGACTGGTTGTCTCAGTTTTTCTTTGCAGACATTTTAATAACTGTACTCCAATGTGTCCATGCGTTTACAAACTATGGGATATTAGCAATGGATTAAACCATTTATAGAATTTGACATTTGTGTTGTAGTGTATGGTTTAGGAGGCAGCATTGCTTACCACTAACACTCGGCTGAATGGATTCAGTAGAATGGGACAGTAGACTTTCTTCATGAAGCTGACCAGCAACCCTTTAGATTTCTTCTTGGGTTTTTCAGCCTTGCTCTTGACACAGCAACAGAAATCAAATCTATTGTTCTGGTGAAAAAGTACAGAGGATATAATGATCAATGGTGTATAGGAAAATCCCAAAACCTCCCACCCTTCCATGGTATATTTTTCATCCCGTTGACCTAGGATCCTCACATTACCTCTTGACGCTTAGCATCCAAAGACACAAGGGCCACAAACATGGAGATCTGCAGGAGGAAGTCAAAGAGGATGGAAAGGGCTGCGTTCAGGGCAAAGGTCCGAACAGCTGGCATCTGTGTGAGGGCACCTGTGCCAAATAAGATTATACAAGCTGTCTTATGGTGTGCTCCAGTTTAGAAAAGAAAAGCATACTTCCCTAGTAGACACAACAATACTTAAATATATTACCCAGAAAAAAGCAAAGTGACTCTGACAGGCTGCAAAGTAGCATGCTGGGGGCAACACCACCTAGTACTCTTCCAATATGCTCCTCTCTTCGTTCACCCTCTCGACGTTCATCTCTCTAAAACAAGATCAAAATTACTTATACTGTGAGGTATCCGCATATAGTTGTGTCAAAATGTTTATATACAGGTAAAAAGGAGATTGGGTCCTTGGGCACACTCTTATACTGGGACAGGAGGTTCAACCCTTTAAAGTTCCTCTGTTTGCTAACATGGTAATGTAGCTTCACTCCTGCTATGTAAAAAAAATATTAAGGCAACATAATCTACAATGGTGGTCTCCAAACCAATAGGGGGATCAGCTATACTCTCTGGCTGTTGCAAAACTACAACATCCAGGATCCCAGAATACACCTGTGTGCAAGTTACATCGGTGTCTGGAGTATTCCTTCTGCACACACCAGCACAGTAACAGGGTCAAGGACTCCTATCTTTTGCAGACCCCCAAAAGTTGCACGGCCTCACAGGGGGACCCACAAGGTTAGCAAACCACAAAGCCATCGGTGACAACACAATAGACTACTGAGACTACTACCCCCAGCTGCCCTGAACTACTCACCCTATCCCCCTTGTGGGACCACACTGCATGGTGCATACATTTCTGGGCTAGACTAATATATACTATAAACACTATATTATTTGGTTATAATGAGGTATTCCGAAAAATTTTGTACCTGAAGCTCCAGAACAAAGATAAAGATATTGTCCGCTCCCACTGCTAGAACCAAGAAAGGCACAACTTCCACAATGATGAGCGAGGATGGTAGCCCGAGGTAGCAAAAGAAACCCATTGATGCTAAAACAGCCCCCAGGACTACCAGAATTCCACCCAGACCAAGGGTCACTTTGGAGTCAACCTGAAGAGAAATAGTAGTCATTACAGTTAGAGTCATAAATGTTTAAGCTTAAATGGGCATTGTCAGATACAAAAACTTTGTATATGTTGTACATCTTGGCAAAACATTAATCTTTCTAATATACTTCATAAGAAAATTGTATTTTCTTTTTATAGAAATCATGGCTTATAAAATCATGGCTTTGTCTGTCTGATAGGACAGGAGAGAGCAAAGAGGAGTCCTATCAGACAGAACAGAGTACAGAAGAGTCCTATCAGACAGTAGAGAGCACAGAGGAGTCCTATCAGACAGTAGAAAGCACAGAGGAGTACTATCAGACAGGAGAGAGCACAGAGGAGTCCTATCAGACAGGAGACAGCACAAAGGAGCCCTATCAGACAGGAGAGAGCACAGGGGAATGCTCTCAGACAGGAGAGAGCACAGGGGAGTGCCATCAGACAGGAGAGAGCACAGAGGATTCCTATCAGACAAAAGAGAGCACAGAGGAGTCCTATCAGACAGGAGAGGGCACAGAGGAGTGCTATCAGACAGGAGATGGCACAGAGGAGTGCTATCAGACAGGAGAGAGCACAGGGGAGTGCCATCAGACAGGAGAGGGCACAGAGGATTCCTATCAGACAAAAGAGAGCACAGAGGAGTCCTATCAAACAGGAGAGAGCACAGAGGAGTGCTATCACACAGGAAAGAGCACAGAGGAGTACTATCAGACAGGAGAGAGCACAGAGGAGTTCTATCAGACACGAGAGAGCACAGAGGAGTGCTATCAGACAGAAGAGAGCACAGAGGACTCCTATCAGACAGGAGAGAGCACAAAGGAGCCCTATCAGACAGGAGAGAGCACAGAGGAGTGCTATCAGACAGGAGAGAGCACAGAGGATTCCTAGCAGACAAAAGAGAGCACAGAGGAGTCCTATCAGACAGGAGAGGGCACAGAGGAGTGCTATCAGACAGGAGATGGCACAGAGGAGTGCTATCAGACAGGAGAGAGCACAGGGGAGTGCCATCAGACAGGAGAGAGCACAGAGGATTCCTATCAGACAAAAGAGAGCACAGAGGAGTCCTATCAGACAGGAGAGAGCACAGAGGAGTGCTATCACACAGGAGAGAGCACAGAGAAGTACTATCAGACAGGAGAGAGCACAGATGAGTGCTATCAGACAGGAGAGAGCACAGAGGAGTGCTATCAGACAGGAGAGAGCACAGAGGAGTACTATCAGACAGGAGAGAGCACAAAGGAGCCCTATCAGACAGAAGAGAGCACAGAGGAGTCCTATCAGAAAGGAGAAAGCACAGAGGAGTACTATCAGACATGAGAGAACACAGAGGAGTGCTATCAGACAGGAGAGAGCACAGAGGAGTGCTATCAGACAGGAGAGAGTATAGAGGAGTGCTATCAGACAGGAGAGAGCACAGACGAGTACTATCACACAGGAGAGAGCACAGAGGAGTGCTATCAGACAGGAGAGAGCACAGAGGAGTGCTATCAGACGGGAGAGAGCCCAGAGGAGTGTTATCAGACAGGAGAGAGCACAGAGGAGTGCTATCAGACAGGAGAGAGCACAAAGGAGTGCTATCAGACAGGAGAGAGCCCAGAGGAGTGTTATCAGACAGGAGAGAGCCCAGAGGAGTGTTATCAGACAGGAGAGAGCACAGAGGAGTCCTATAAGACAGAAGCAAGCACAAAGGAGTACTATCAGACAGGAGAGAGCACAGAGTGCTAGCCCACCCTCACTTACTGGACTTTATCCATGCCTGTGCTTCAGCTAGGACACAACCATGATTTTATAAGCCATGATTTCTATAAAAAGGAAATAAAATGTTCTTATTGTACAACATATAAAAAGTTTTTGAATCTGGCAGTACCCATTTAAAGACATAAGAACATTAGTTTGAGCGGACATTTACATTTTTATCTTAGCAGACTGCTCTTCTTCAGTGTTGCCTACTGGAGCTTAATTTATGACAAGTTATTGGGGTTGTCTGGGTCAGTGATAAGGTATATAACCTGCTGGAGATTTGGAGGATCATGGCACGGAGCAAGTGATCATTAGGGGGATCAGCTATAGTCTTTTAGCCAACAGATTAAATATTCTTTACACCTAAATGAGCATAATTGACCCAACGTGCATAATAACCATAGGGAGATAAGCATCAGCTATTTGCTCATGCCAGGGGCAGAAGTGATCCCCTTTACAGCAACAGTTTTTGCCCCTATGCAGTTCAAAAGTGATATGCCAAGAGCAAGAAATTGTGTTACCAGTGAATTGTAGCTTTTTTATACTGTTGCTGAGGCCCTTTCTCAGTTGGGCCCCTGTGCAATGGCACAGACTTGATTTACCTTTAAAGACAGTATGGATCCTCTGGGGTGGGCAGACAGGCTTACAGATTGCAGGTACACAGCCCAAGCTTGCTCTCCCTTTCTCCTGCACATAGCACTAGCTATACCTGACCCCTATGCCCAGTGTTCTGTCCTGGTCTCACTGTTACTAGAGACATACTGAGCCTAACAACAGGCAATGAACAGCAGATTGCAGAGAGTGAGACACCTAGTGAAAAAAGAGCTGTTTTTGATACTGCCCATTTAAAGGAAAAATCTAATTTTTTTTCCTGACATCATACTCCAGAAAAGGATCAGTCCAAGACATTAGAATGTGCATAGAATTTACCACCTTGGGCTAAATAATAAATAACTAACATATATGGGCATTAGAGTTGTGAAACATTCTAATGTGTCTTACTAGCACTCTCCGGCAGCTGCTGTACTCTCCCAGGGCAAGGGCAATATACAGAAATATCACCAGGTAACTAATGGCAAAAATGGGAATGTCTTCTGTGGTCGTCCGATTGATCTCATCCTCCAGGGATCTCTGTTAATAAGACAAAATTAGAAATAAGGGTAGATAAGCAAAGGCTCATGTGACATTAAAGGGAAACAGCTGGTCCTGACTGCTGGTTCATCTCCACTTTACCCAATACACAGGGTTATAGTGCAGGTGAACCCGATTAAAATGACATATAACTTACTCTGATAAGTGCCGCTGTTTAAAGGATACAAGAAGTATTAGGGTCCATTGCTAATATGCTAATGCCGTTCTCATGCGCAATAGAGGCAGGAGGTAGCATACAGAGCATCCCTGCCTCTGTCCCCTCTGCTCCTATATGCCCACCCACATTGTGCTTACATCGGTGAAGGGTCCACCATGAATATATATGAGTTAGGCAGGCATATCGGAACAGAAGGGATGGAGGCAGGGAACCTATGTATACTGGCTCCACCTCCATTGCACAAAGGACAGCATTAGCATATTAGCAACTGATCCTATTACTTCTTATATCTCCTGAACAGCGGCACCAATCTGAGTAAGTTATCTCATTTTAATCCAGCTGTCAGCTATCCTTTAATAAGAAATCCTGAAGGTGAGAAAATAAGGTACTACTGATTCCATCTACTTTTGTAAGTTCTCATACTTGGTCATGTCCATATTCTTGTCCATAAGAACACGTTTATGTTGGAGTAATAAAGACATTCTGCTTGGTTCTTCAGTAATAACCACTTTTATAAGCCAAAAATCTGCGCAGAGCCTTATCTCACTACTCAGCTGGGGGCAGCAATGAGAACAGAAGCCCATGAATGCCACAATAGGAGTGAATATCATGCTTATAAGTACAAAAATAGTACATTTATCTAAAGAGATTTAGGTTCCGAATAGGACGAAGAAAAGGACACACGAATTAAGACACTTACTTCTGACATATAGGAGAAGGTTAAGTTACTTTCTGGATCGTTCAAATATTCTTCTATAATTTCCAGGAATCTCTTCTCCCATTCGAGAACATAGTCAAATTTGGGGTCAGTACGTGGAAAATTGTTCAGGGAGATGGTCAAAATCAAAGCTTCTGACTCTGAGAAACTAGTGTCTGAGAACACAGGATAAAGAAGAAATATAGGAAATTGTAGTATTGTAAAAGATAAAGTAGAGTGAGACCTTGGAGATGTCACCTGGTGTTTACAGACTTCTAAATGGCTAAATGTCTTCTTAACCATAAGTGATATCTCATTCTTCTCTATCTATACAGAATTAGCTAAATTTCACACTATGGTTTTTTGTGAGCTTTTTATGGGCAGTCATGAAGATGGGCTACGCTAGCAAATTGTTACGCCGAGCGCTCCAGGGCCCCGCTCTCCTGGCTCCTCGCTGACCGGGTGCGCTGCGATAATGTCCCTAACCGAGATGCGATTCGCGATGCGGGACGCGCCCGCTCGTGGTGCGCATCCCGACCCGCTTACCAGACTCGCTCCCCGTCTGTGCTGTCCCAGCGCGCGCAGCCCCACTCCCTAGGGTTCTTTGCGATTTAAAGGGCCGGTGCGCCACTGATTGGCGCATGGTTTTTAATTAGTGTGTTCACCTGTGCACTTCCCTATATTACCTCACTTCCCCTGCACTTCCCTGCCGGATCTTGTTGCCATTGTGCCAGTGAAAGCGTTCCTTGTGTATCCCTAGCCAGTGTTCCAGACCTCTTGCCGTTGCCCCTGACTACGATCCTTGCTGCCTGCCCTGACCTTCTGCTACGTCCGACCTTGCTCTTGTCTAATCCCTTGTACCGCGCCTATCTCAGCAGTCAGAGAGGTTGAGCCGTTGCCGGTGGATACGACCTGGTTGCTACCGCCGCTGCAAGACCATCCCGCTTTGCGGCGGGCTCTGGTGAAAACCAGTAGCAACTTAGAATCGGTCCACCGACACGGTCCACGCCAATCCCTCTCTGGCACAGAGGATCCACCTCCAGCCTGCCGAATCGTGACACAAATCTTTAATCTGGAGGCTCTTAGGTGCGATCAACCCTGTTAAGATACTCTCTAAAGAATAACTTTCTGGTTATAATTTGATAAAGGTTGTGTTAGCCTTAGAAATATAACAGATAAGTGGAGTAAGGATTAATCCTTTATTGACTAAGACTTCTTTCACACTGCCTTTGTAACATGGCAGTGGGACGTCCGTCAGGGAACCTGGGGAGTATAGCAGGAGGAAATAAACATCATCATCATGCAACGTTTTCCCCTCCCGCTACTCCCGTCAGAAAACAACAGCACCTGATGGACTCTATAATAATAAATGGGATCTGTCAGGACCTGTTGTTTCCCGTTGTGCCCCATCAAAAATAACGTCCGTTAAGTCACAAAAAAAAAAAAGTGCCTTACGGACATTTACCAATGGGGCACAACGGCAGTGTGAAAGGGGCCCAACTGAGAATATATAGACTAGAAGCTTTCAAGATATCTTAGCTCCCATCATTGGGCATTAAGTTACGTGGCCGATGAAGTGAACTAAGAGGTCTAAGCTTGCCTTGCACTCTATATCTTCTCCGTTAGCCAATAAAGGTATCATCGCTACTTGACTTATATCTGGTTGTAATTGATAATTATCTAGCTATCTGTCTGAACTAGTTAATAGACATATAATACATACAAGGTGAGACTATTACCTCCATAACCTCCCACAGCAAGGAAGGGGAAGACAGGCGCACCATAATCCGCCATGCAGCTCAGTTCCAGGTCTGTAATATCCTTAAATGACAATGGCGAGCTGCAGTGAAAAAAGATCATAAAGTTTTTTTTTTATTTACTATGTAGGGAACACTAGTCTAACAAACAGGACCCCCCACAATCACAAAAATGGACTATTCCACATTTTCTTTGCACAGTGCCACTCCTGACCAGCAACTGACAGCATTGACTGTGCATTTGTGAAGGTAAATAGGAAATATGTATTAGAAATAAAATTGTTAAATCTGATAAAGAAAAGGTTGTAGGGCCAATGAAATCTTGTCCATCCGTCAGCTACCATGTTGAACTTCATTATCCGAGGATGGTACGGTGCATTCTGAAATCTCTGCCTGAACACTGAGAGAGCTTTCCCCACAAGCCCTGTTCCATACACAAAATTATATTTTTCCAAAATATTAGCAATTTCTCCAAAAGTATTACATTTCTGCATATGTGGATGAATCTAGAAATTGAATGAATCCAAGCATGCTGAGAATATTACCCATCATTGACTATGGTTTGGACCCCTTGAAATATCTATTTGTGGCTTAGCTCTCCTAGACTTACTTGACGCAGTATAGGAAATGATCCCTCCACCCCACACGGCCGGTTTCTCCAGACACTGTCTGTGTCACCTCCAAGTTGAACCTGGTTCTGTTGTTCTGGAAGTATTGCATCAGGCTATTCACAGCACAGTCTGTTTTTGAGGGATTTTTGGGATTCAGGGGTGCATAGCAAACATCCTTAATGGTGACATTCACCTTATGCTTCTCTGACCACACCTGGAGGGAAAAAAGAATAAGCAAGACATGATTCTCTGCTACCAAAAATTTACCCCATGACTTATATGAAAAAAAAAAATCACAATCTAAAATGTTTAGTCTGTTACCATAAAGGGGTAGGAAAACATTTTTTATTTTATTTTTTTCAAATCAACTGGTTCCATAAAGTTAAATAGATTTGTAAATTACTTCTATTAAAAAAAATCATTATCCTTCCAGGAAGTTGTGTAGTTCTTTCCAGTCTGACCACAGTGCTCTCTGCTGACACCTCTGTCCATGTCAGGAACTGTCTGGAGCAGGAGAGGTTTGCCATGGGGATATGCTTCTGTGGTAGAGAGTGTGATGCAAAGGACAGATGGAATTACCCTAGGAGCAGATGGCATTAACCCCTTGTATTCATGACGCCAGGGCGTGGTTTATCCTCGATACCACCCGAAGGTATACCGCTAGGTCCTGGACTAGGCACGGGGGCAATAATGACTCCGACGCCAAGTTACGGATAACGGTAGCTTTACTGAGGGTAGACAGATGGTAAAGTCTATACAGTTCAGTCAGGGCCCACGGAGGTGACCAGTGACTCAGAGACCTTAAGGGCTTGCTGGGACTTGTAGTAGATGAGGTCAATTTAATGCAGGTCACGCTGACTTGACAAATGATGACTGTGACTGACTTGACTGATGACTGACAATACTGAGACTGTGGTTACTTGTGGCTGCAGACTGGACTTGAGGCCTCCTATGACTCTGGACATTCTCTAGGACTCCACTTGACCTCAGCAAAGACTTGTAAGAAAAGAGGAAAAGAGCTAGCTCCACCCAGAGCTTATATGGGGAGACTAGCAGGGAGCCCATAGGTCACCCCTGGGATCACCTGGTCACTGGTACCTCCTGGGTAACAATCACATGACAAGTCACATGGTGAACAGTCTTAAAGTGACAACGCTTTCTGAACACATTACATGGTATAATACATTAGAAATATATTTACATGGGGGGACAGATGCAAGGGGGCCCAGGGGACACTGTAGGGAGGCTGCCTGACAGGGCAGCAAGGGTACGGGGTAACACCTCCCGTACTGGGCCCCCACACTCCTACTCTGGACAGTTCCTGAGACAGACAGAAGTGTCAGCAGAGAGCACTGTGGTCAGACTGAAAAGAACTACTCAACTTCCTCTGGAGCATACAGCAGCTGATAAGTACTGGAAGGATTAAGATTTTTTTAATAGAAGTAATTTACAAATCTGTTTAACTTTCTGGGACCAGTTGATTTGAAAAAATATGCTTTCCACCAGAGTACCCCCTTTAAGATGTCCCAGTGATCAGCCACTGAAGTCCTAGAGAAGCTGGAAGAAGATATGGGTAGCAACACATTTAAAATGGATAAGCAACCATCTAGTAGTTATGTAATATATAGTCACCAGAGATGGGAGCTAGTCTTTGCAGCAGCTCTCTGCTCCAGCTATTAGAGAAGGGGGCTCAAGCAAGGGACCCCATTAATGATGTTCATATGTCCTAATAGGAAACAGCCTCTTTAATGGCTTAATGGCAGCACTACAGATCATACAATATACTAAATATATAAGAGGAGGAGAGTAGGTCAGCTCACCCAACGTAGACCAACCGCGGCACGGGCAGGTGCAGACCTAACCACAGTAGTGAGGAAAGAGAGGAGCTTATTGCGGTATATATTCAAGCAGATTGTGCGGTTTTATTTTAACTTGCAAGCAGTACACAAGAGAGGCAGATATATATATGTATATATATATATATATATATATATATATATATATTCTTTCACTTAAATTGTTTGGACTGGCTGTCTACTGTTAACTGTTGAGCAGTTATATTATTTCATGTTATTTTCTCTCTATTAGATACAGGTGTATCACACTTGTATCTAATATATAGACATATAGAGAAAATTGCATGAAATAAAATAATTGCTCAACTGTGCTGAATTACATTTTAAAATCTTTTAATACTGAAATCCATCATCTTAGTGTGATGTCCAAGTACGGGATGATGTTGCCTTAAACTGTCCTCCAGAGTCCCTGCATGTCCCCAGGGCTCCCCTGCAGCATAACCCCATTATGTATATAGGTTTGCCTCATTTAATATACTGTTGCTTTAATGTCTGTACCACATGATTGTTACCCAGAGGGCTCCAGTGTCCAGGTGATACCCCCCCTCCCCCAAGTGATCTATGGGCTCCTTGCACAGCCCCCTATATAAGCAGGGGAGGGGCTGCAATCCCTCTCTTAGCACATTGCTACTTCTGCTGAGGTCCGATGCAGTCAAGTTGTTCCAGTGTCTGCGTCCAGAGTATTGGAGGCCTCAAGCCTAAAGTCCTGCAGCCACAAGTCAGTCATCAGTAAGTCAAGTCATCTTATTGCCAGTCACCATCTCTGTCAAGTCAAGTCCATCTGTAGTCACCGTGGCCTGCACTAAAGTCAGTCTAACTACTGCAAGTCCCAGCAAGCCTGCGAGGTCCCCCTGTGTCACTGGTCACCTCCCTGGGATATTTGGCTGTACTGTAAAGACTATATCACCTGTCTTGCCTCAGTAAAGCTGCCACTATCCTTAATCTGGTGTTGGTGTCCCTGCCTAACCCAGGATCAGCGTTATTACCTTCGGGTGGTTAAGGCTAAACCACACCCTGGCGTCACAACAAGAATAATACCATCTGCCCCTTGGGCCAAAACATCTGCCCTGCATCTACCCTGCACCTCACACCCCGACCCCACATTAGATAAGTAATTTTCAGATGGCATCTTCCATGTTGCTTGGTGAAGAGCAGCCGAGCATCCTTTAACAGTGCTGTGGCCAAATATCTCTCCAACTGTATATGAAGCCTTGTAGAAAACCACCCCTCAATCTTTTACCCAAGACATTGCACAACATTTGGATTCACCCTCTGTACACAGGAAAGGCTTGTCCAGATTTGAAGACTCATTTTCATATACACCATTAGAGAGTTCTAAGTTAATAGAGAGAAGACCTTAGTTCTGGTTCCTCATCCTTTAGTGAAGAGTTAAGAGCTGTAACGGAGAGTGCCCCTTTAAAAGACCTTTCCAATCCTGCGTTACATAGACAACCTATTGGTTAGATGGAGCACTGTGTAATGCTTTATGGTGGTGCTGCGGAGATTGTGAACACTTACTGACAGCAATCTGACTCCTGGGGATCACTTAGCGATCAGCTTATTTTTGAGGGACCCTTCAAGCAAGTAGGTATTGCCGAAGCAAAAACCTCTTTAAACATTTTACATGATTAGAACATTATATTATTTATGTAATTTTTTTATATGATGTCATATAAGTTGCCTATAAAGTATAAGATGCCTATAAAGCAATAAAACAGAGCACTCAGTATTAGTAGGTTCAGGGGTTCTGAATGCAGCATCAGATCTGCACCCCTTAAACTTCAGTGTTATAATGTGAACAACCATAAAGCAGACTCTCCGCCTTCATGGCATCCGTGGATGTTCTAAAACTCTGACTGTTAAAGAGGTTATTCCCTCATCATAATTGATGGTATAGTGATTAAATCTGCTATGATTGTCTGTGGGAATCCCAGCAGATGGACCCCAATGTTTAGACATTGATCAGTATTCCCTAAATTGTCCTATGAATGAATGGAGCGGAGTGCACATGTGTGAACAGCACTCTGTGGGGCTTCCAAGTATTGCCAAGCACTGGTAACAGCCTGATCAGTGTAGGTCCCAGCAGATGGACCCCAATGTTTAGACATTGATCGGTATGAAGAAGTGCACCTGGTGCACGAAATAGCTATTACGCTCCCGGCGTTTCTCCTCCCTATGCTGTAGTCTGCCGGTCACCGATTAATGAATTACCGCTACCTCTGATGTGGTGAGTGCCGTCTCCGTTCTTTTTTGTTGATTTTGCACTGAATTCTGGATTGAGCACCCTGCTGGAGAGTATACGGACTAAGTATCCATATGCATTGATTACTGGGTTTCTTGTAGCTATGCCGAGCGCTTCATCTTTTACTATTGATCAACTGGTACCAGAAAGTTAAACAGATTTGTAAATTACTTCTATTAAAAAATCTTACTCCTTCCAGTACTTTTTAGGGGCTATATACTACAGAAGAAATGCTTTTCTTTTTGGATTTCTCTGATGTCATGAGCACAGTGCTCTTTGCTGACCTCTGCTGTCCATTTTTGGAACTGTCCAAAGCAGGAGAAAATCCCCATAGCAAACATATGCTGCTCTGGACAGTTCCTAAAATGGACAGCAGAGGTTAGCAGAGAGCACTGTGCTAGTGATGTCAGAGAAATCCAAAAAGAAAAGCATTTCCTCTGTAGTATACAGCCCACAAAATGTATTGGAAGGATTAAGATTTTTTAATAGAAGTAATTTACAAATCTGTTTAACTTTCTGGCACCAGTTGATTTAAAAAAAAAAGTTTTCCATGGCACCCCCTTAAAAAGAGTACCCCTTTAAAACTTAACTTCAATGATGTTCCGGCATCAAGATACCTGTTTAAATTTCCCAGAAACTTTGTAGCCCTTGCTCGAGACTACAGCGATCAGGATAAGGATTTGCCTGGAGTCCCTTAGACTTACATGAGACTTCCAGCTCATCTGTATCCTAATCTTTAGTCTCGGGTTACAAAGTTGCCTGGAAATTAAAATACCGGTAGGTATTCTGCCTCCAGAGCAGCATTGGAGTTACGCTTTAAAGTGTAACTTCAGCATTTGTCACCTGCTCGTTCTGCAAAAATCGGTGCACAAAGACACAGCTGGGAGCTCCAGTAACCGAGGACACCGTACAACGCCCTGCAAGTTCCATATACAAGTTTTGTTCAACATAAAAGAACTCGTGCACAGAACTCATTGGGCATCACATGGTTGCCTTAGAAACTGTACCGCACAGTGTGAACTGTATCACTCTGCACCGATCTTTGCAGAACGGGCACAGGACAAATGCCAGATTTACACTTTTAGGATTGGTCTTGGTCCTCTGTCAATTACATTCTTTTAGACATCACACAGTCAGCCTTTTCCAGTGACATATACTGTAGTAATTACTTAGGTTAAAGGGGCACTTCACTGGCCGTGTTCGGAAGTAAATGTTCCGAACGCTGTTTTCGCATTGCGGGGGTCGGCCATGGTCACGCCCCCTCCCATTGACTTGCATTGAGAGGGTGACCGGCCCACACAGCGCGAAAACAGTGTTCGGAACATTTACTTACGAATGCTAGCTATTGGAGTACCCCTTTAAAATAAAGCTCACCAGTGATCGGCTCACAGATTAGCGATCCTCATTTGTCAGTGGATCACATCTTTTATGAACACCTTAAAATCATGGCTTGTCAGTTTGTAGATTTTATAAACAATGGTTTATTCAAACTATTTAAACATTATTTTAAAAAGTAGGCAGGTATACCAGGAGGGGTGTGGCCACAGCAGCCTGACAAGTTCACTAGAATTTACTCCAGAAATTGGGGTAAATTACAGCAGAAATTTGGGATAGCTGGCATAGGTTTTAGTTTGCGGACCACTTAATACATTTTATGCATCTTACTCTAAAGTAGTTTTAGCTTTAAACCAGTATATGAAATGCCAGTCCTGGTAAATTTCCCCCTTAGGCTATGTTCACACTGCAGACATTTTGCGGAATGTCTGTCGCGAAAATTTCCGTTCCGCAAACAGACGTGGCGGCAATGCATTTCTGACATGTCCACTCTATCTGTGAAGGCCGGAATCGGAATTTCCACAGAATTTTCCACTGCAAAAATTCCAGTGTGCGCACGGAACAGCAGAATCGCATTGAAAACATTGGCACTCTGCTGCAATGGAATTTCCAAGTTGACTTTTTTCGCCGGATAGCAGCTCCAGGAAATTCCATGCTTTAAATTTCATACAACTGGGAGTTACAGGTGGTTATGAATAATACCTCAGACCCAGCCTACACCAAATCCATTAGTAAGTAACTCCTCATCTGTTTGCCTCCAAGAGTTTACACAATTGTGTATTGACTGCTGTGGAATTTTGTGAGCTACATTTAGTAGTGTCCTGTGAATCAGGGGAAAAAACTACGGTATCACTACTGCTAGATAACCTGAGCAAACAACATACACTACTATGTACTCATTGATGTAGTTAGGTGGCCTATTTGCTAACATTGAATGATTGGGAAATTGTATGAATCACTTTCCTTACTAACACAGAAACCTAATTCTGAAGCAATTGTTTATCCTGAAGCTCTGGTGATTTCCAAAGGGCAGGGCATACATAACATAGGGGAAAACAAGACTCCTAAACCTGCCCTAAAGGGTATAAAGCATTAACTGATACACAAAAAGTACAATGGGATATACATTCTAAGGAGCTCCATCACAGAGTTCAGTTTAGACAACACCGAGAAGCTGGACAGTTCATTGGACAGGGGACACCATAGGTCCCAGCGGGTCCCATTGACTTTGAATGGGGTCCACCAGGTTTCTGCCTGGTGTCCATTGTTTTGCAGGAGTTGGGCAGAGAAAAAAATTGGACTTGCACCATTTTTTTGTCCGCTCAACTCCTGACATTTCAGTGGATTCTGCTACCGGAGCTCCAAAGCAGATGTGAACGAGTCCTATAGCAGATGATGGGAAGAGAAGACATTCAAAGTCTTGAGATTCTGACTATAATAGTGCACTTACTTCAATGTTTTGAAGCCTGTCCTGAAGGTCCAGAAGTTCCAGTAGGAGATCCGGGGAAAGAATTCCACTAAAATTCAGTTTTCCAAAGAAGAGGGAATCATAAGAGTATGAAGGACGATTCTGGACGGTGATGATTAGCTGGTTAGTTCTGAAGAATGGCCCAAAATTTTCATCATGGAAGTCCTTTTCCTGTCTGGCTCTACTGTTTGGTGCTGACCACAGTTCCACAGGATCTGTAGTCAACTTGATTAGCACCATGCCCGCTGAAAGAATGACAACTACAACAAGAGAGATGCCAATGACTGTCTTAGGGTACGTAGCTATTCGAGTGCCCCACCATTGAAAAGCTCTCTCCAATGAGCGATTAGTTATGTAGCTCACTTTTTCTGTGCAGCTCAGGTCAGAACGTTGGACACGCGGGGGCTCTTTGATTTTTTTATCGCCTTTCCTGCAGCCATTTGCTGCACATCTTATACCCAAAAACACAATAAAGAAAAACATCATAATACCAAAAATGACAATGCTTATTATCAAGTACCCATCTATAGGCCCTATCTTGAAAGGGTCTGGTAGTGGCTCTGGTTGAGGGATTTTTGGGCATGCTTCTCTACAATCCTGGCAAGTGCAGGCAGTTTCTGGATCTCCTCCTGGTCCAACGGCACAACTCCACACTGTGCTATTATGTGGCACAATACCTTCAACAACCTCAGTGTTATTGTCTGTAAATATGAAATCGATGATAAGTGGCGCCAACCCATTGCTGATGTCCCCTTGAAAGTCAAGCCATCGCTGACTGTTGCAAAGCTCTGCTCCGTATTTGCCGCACATGGCAGAAATTGCAAACCCCCCGGTGGAGGGCAAACGAACATTCTTACAAGAGTCAAAGGATCTGTCAGCAAAGTCTCTCTGGTAAAAGCACTCATACTCCAGTGCTCCCTGTTTGATTTCCCCACTGTCATTATAAGGGGTCGTGCGGACAATATTGATGAAGGTGCTCTGATTCGGGCTGCACGTGTTCTGGCAATGAATATTGATGAAGTTTTCAGCACACGATGGACATCGACTCAGGATGACCTTAGAGAGTGAAAAGCTTTTTTGAATGCTTAGTAGTTGGGAATAGGAACAGCAGGCATATGTATCGTTCCCATTGTACAGCATTGGGCAAGTCTCTTTCAGAGAATTAAGATGTATCCCACTTAGTTTCCTGGCTGGTGTGTTGGATTCACAAGGAATCTTTGAATCAAGTAGACTACCGGTCACCTCGGGATTAATGCCGCACTCATCGTATATAGAGCAGTACCCCTCCTGCTTTATGGTGGTCTTTCCTTTAACCTAGCAATAAAAAGAAGATGGAGCAGGCATAAGGCAAGGCAAAACTCTAACAATACAACAGCAGGAACGATAATATAACAAAACCTTTATATAGCGTAGTAGGATAGTAGTAATAGTCACTAGCAAAACAGAGAGAAGCTCCAAAAACCATGAACTTTGTATATGGACAGAGATCAAAACAGTCAAAAAAATCAAAAACACAGAACAAAACTTTACTATTTGCTAAAGATAAAGGTGAATAGTCAAATAAAAGATGAAGTCAATGAAGCTTGGTTTTATGTGGAGTCGTTCAAGACGGAAGAATATTGGTTCCACTGAAAGCTAGAAAGGAGGGATGACCGAATCTGAGCAGACCCGTTAAGAACCTGTAAAACCATATTGGTCCATTGGCCATTTCATGCCCCAATGGACCAATTGTCTTTCCGTGGCGATTTTAGACAGAAAACCTACTGCTGGATCTTTCATTGACCGACAGTATTTATGGATGTTCTGAAGTTCTATTTACCAAAAATACTTTCTATCTTCAATAGATACCAACCTGAGGAAGGGCTACAGCCAACAGTATCACGAGTATGAGAACCCTGGGCAGCATCTTCGTCCCCTTCAAAATTAGCCCAGGGGTGGGAGTCAGGACGACCAGATGATATCTGTGACAGGAGCCGGGATGTTCAGCTGTACAAGAAACGCTTACAATGTAATATTGATCAGACTTTTTCTAGCTTGGGATTCTGTACAGGAGCCAATTGGGAATGACAGATATAATAAACCCTGCTTCTTATTAACTAGGAGAGGAGGGGTGCGGGGGATGGCTCCGTCTACAACATTCATCTACACCAGCGTTTCCCAACCAGGGAGCCTCCAGCTGTTGCAAAACTACAATTCCCAGCATGCCCGGACAGCCTTTGGCTGTCCGGGCATGCTGGGAGTTGTAGTTTTGCAACAGCTGGAGGCACCCTGGTTGGGAAACACTGATCTACACAGTTAAAGAATAACACTAGACACATGGCGATCAGTTATCATTGCTGGTTACTTTATCCATTTATACTACCTTAGAAACGTATAGAATAGGGTTTTACCTTCTAGACATATATTTTAGTTCATATTACCAGAGTGTGTTGGCAGTGAAGTGTACATGTCAATGATATCTTCCGCAAGCAACTTTTTTAATATTAATCTTCTTCTGTTTTGATTGATTTTGAGTTTTTATGATGTACTTTCTTCCCGGTTCATGTCTAAAACTAAGATACTTTTTCATTTAGATAAAGGGGTTGTTAAAGGAGTAGTCCAGTGGTGACCAACTTATCCCCTATCCTAAGTATAGGGGATAAGTTTGAGATCGCGGGGGGTCCGACCACTGGGGCCCCCTGCGATCTCCTGTACGGAGCCCCGACAGCCCGCGGGAAGGGGGCGTGTCGACCTCCGCACGAAGCGGCGGCCGACACGCCCCCTCAATACAACTCTATGGCAGAGCCGAAGGGCTGCCTTCGGCAATCTCCGGCTCTGCCATAGAGATGTATTGAGGGGACGTGTCGGCCGCCGCTTCGTGCGGGGGGTCGACACCCGCTATCTAGCCGGAGAGCATGGCCCCCGTACAAAGAGATCGCAGGGGGCCCCAGCGGTCGGACCCCCAGTGATCTCAAACTTATCCCCTATGCTTAGGATAGGGGATAAGTTTTTCACCACTGGACTACCCCTTTAAAGGAGTACTCTTTTTTTTTTTTTTTTTTAAATCAACTGGTGCCAGAAAGTTAAAAAGATTTGTTAATGAATTCTATTAAAAAAATCCTAATCCTTCCAGTACTTATCAGCTGCTGAATGATCGACAGGAAGTTCTTTTCTTTTTGAATTTCCTTTTTCTGACCACAGTGCTCTCTGCTGACTCCTCTGTCCATGTCAGGAACTGTCCAGAGCAGGAGAGGTTTTCTGTGGGGATTTGTTTCTTATCTGGACAGTTCCTGACATGGACAGAGGTGTCAGCAGAGAGCACTGTGGTCAGACAGAAAAGAAATTCAAAAATAAAAGAACTTCCTTAGGATCATACAGCAGCTGGTAAGTACTAGAAGGATTAAGATTTTTTAATGGAAGTAATTTACAAATCTGTTTAACTTTCTGACACCAGTTGTTTTAAGAACATTTTTTCCAGTGAAGTACCCCTTTAAGGTTAATAATAAATTATTAAATTACTGAGACAACCTACCATATTGTGAAACAAAGTCATAGAGTATCCATCCATGTATGTTTGTGTATGTAGGGAGAAAGGTTTTAATCAATTGGTCTAATAGATAGATAGATAGATAGATAGATAGATAGATAGATAGATAGATAGATATTAGACAGATAGAATTATAGATAGAAAATAGACATAGATAGATAGATAGATATGGGATAGATAGATATGAGATAGATAGATAGATAGATAGATAGATAGATAGATATGGGATAGATAGATATGAGATAGATAGATATGAGATAGATAGATAGATAGATAGATAGATAGATATGAGATAGATAGATAGATAGATATGAGATAGATAGATAGATAGATAGATAGATAGATAGATGAGATAGATAGATATGAGATAGATAGATAGATAGATAGATATGAGATAGATAGATAGATAGATAGATAGATAGACAGATATGAGATAGATATATAGATAGATATGAGATAGATAGATATGAGATAGATAGATATGAGATAGATAGATAGATAGATAGATATGAGATAGATAGATATGAGATAGATAGATATGAGATAGATAGATAGATAGATATGAGATAGATAGATAGATATGAGATAGATAGATATGAGATAGATAGATATGAGATAGATAGATAGATAGATATGAGATAGATAGATAGATATGAGATAGATAGATAGATATGAGATAGATAGATAGTAGTAGAAGAAGAACAGCACAGCCAATGGAAGAAAAAATATCGTAGGGGGGTGCACGCAGCTCCTGGATCCTTGGTTAGGGGATCATCTTTCAAACAGAAGAAAAAATCTTGTCCACAGCACCAAAGTTCATGAAAAAATGTGTGTTTTATTTCATAAAAGGTGTCAATACAACAGCGACGTTTCAGTCAGCTCAACCTAACCTTTCTCAAGAGAAAGGTCAGGTTGAGCTGACTGAAACGTCGCTGTTGTATTGACACCTTTTATGAAATAAAACACACATTTTTTCATGAACTTTGGTGCTGTGGACAAGATTTTTTCTTCTTTTAGATAGATAGATAGATGAGATAGATAGATAGATATGAGATAGATAGATATGAGATAGATAGATAGATATGAGATAGATAGATATGAGAGAGATAGATAGATAGATATATAGATAGATATGAGATAGATAGATATGAGATAGATAGATATGAGATAGATAGATAGATAGATATGAGATAGATAGATAGATAGATATGAGATAGATAGATATGAGATAGATAGATAGATATGAGATAGATAGATGGTAAAAGTAAAAATTAGATGTAGTACTCTTTCTGCAGTAGGAAGGAATTTATCAATGTCTTCACCAGAAAACTGATGTAAAAAAAAGTTATACATTTTTAGGTAAATAATGGATTGCTCAAAAATTTGCTAATTTTTTTTCATACAAAAACCAATGATAAATTCCCCCAAGGTGCTAGGGGCAACAACATTCAAAAAGTGAGGTGCAAAGAAAAGCCCCAAAGCTTGAAAAATGCCCTAGTGTGAAGCACAAATAGGTGTTTTTTTTCCATATTGAATGGACAGACAAACAGACATACAGATAATTTCTGGAAAACCCACAGGACTAAAAAAATTGTAGTAGAAAAAGTAAAAAATAAAAAAATAAAAAAAAAGTTGCCTTTATTCCATAATATGTCAAATGCTTTGAATGCTGTGTGTTTTCCTGACATAAAGTTTGCTGGTTCATGTTTACTTTGCTAGGGGTGATAGACACAGTACACTAATATAGATAGCATGTGGAGGAAGGGGTTACTGATGCACTTTATTTGCAAGGTGCTAGGTGAGCAGAAATGCAAGAAACAGCAGCAGCAATGAAGTGGTTACACTGATCATGATGACAAGGTTGCAAACTAAAGGGAGGTCTAAGGTGGAGATCACACTGCAGCACTTTGGACATACAGCATTAGGTACACTGGTAGATGAGAGGGAAGCCTTGATTTACCTTTGTGGATCATTTCCAGTAGGCAAACTTTCTCCCAGGTAAATTAATTGATTTACAAATATCTTGGGGATCTTATTGGATATCAAATCGAGGGAAGATGTTTGAAGTGACAGTGACCATTAAAAGAGCTTTTACAATATAATAGAATTCAGTGTTCTTTTAGAGTCAAAAGAGCTAAGCAGTAACCTTTTATAATACAATGCACAAAAAGCCCCATATAGTGCATACAAATCAATACTATATGATTCAGCATGTTCTGCTTGTTGTTTCTTAGTTGCAGTTTTGTTTGGTTATTATTTGTATCATTTCCTTATTTCATTGTTTTATTTGGATACTACTAATTTTGATATATGATGTGTGTTTTAGCAGTGATAACAACTGGGTATGTGCTTGTTCTGTACAGTTGCATTATTTTATTTTTGTTACCAGGAGATTAAGATGTTTAACTTATTATAACAAGTGAATGTTGTACATGTTACAGCAGTTGTTTTCCAAAAAGTGTCTCATGGGCAGCTGCCAAACTGTAGTGCACTAGTGGCACCAGGAAGGTTTAGGAAGGCATTGCCCCCTCTGTTGCCTTTGGACTCTTGGTAAATAATCTATAAGGGACAACCCTTCCATTGATTATTTATAACAATATTTTAAATGCAAGGCAAGAAGGCTTGTCTCGTCTACGTTGTTAATGTTGTGGATGTGTGGTGAAGCACTATGTGGAAAGCCTTGTGGGGGTGTAGGGTAGTTGGGGTGCTGCTGTTCAATAAAATAAAGGGCGCTGTTAACCCCTGTCACTCGTGACGCCAGGGTGGGGGTTAAACTCTGTAGTGATGCTGGGTCTAGTGCCACCCTTCCCAAGAGCGATAGGTGAGTGTAGAATAAATAGATTGTCCACAGCAGTGCTGAACTTAAAACTTGCAGGAATCTTTACTGAAGATTTTCTGTAAATGCAGTAATGATAACAGTCCAGATAACAGAGTCTTTACAAACAGCACAGCAGTGATTGACAGATGCTTAGGACCGGAAAGTTCCCTTTAGATTTTGAGGATTGTATTTGCATAGATCCGCTGGATTTAGGGGTTGGATTAGGTCCAGAGGTCTTGCTGAGATATCGGGGAATTGTAAGAACTATCCGTCTCTAGCGCAGGCCTAAGCCGCAAGGCTTTGGGCCTAGTAATTTGTCTAAAGTCAGCAACCCAAGAGAGCGACAATATGGCGCAGCTCCCTTATATGGGCAGGGGCTGGCCGTTTTGGATTGGTCCAATCAGCTGTCACTCACCGTTACAATGGATTGTGGGTGATCACAAGTCCAAAACCACCAAAGGTCCTTTAGCAAAAACCATAGAGTTCTCCAACCCGGTCACATGACCCGCAGGTCCTGCGACGCTAAAACATTGAGTAATACCATATACATTTATTTAGATAGATAATATTTATAAATATTAAGTGACTAAGGGGTGACTAGGGGTTAAATGAGGAAAGCGAACCCCGACAGTCCTAGGGACTCTAACTTTGGGGACTAATTACCAAGGCACAGTATGAAATACAGTGCCGGGACACCACAGATGTCTTACCCAATATTCAGCTGGACCTTCCAAATTGTCTTACTCATGTACAAGAGATAAACTAAGCAACCACTGAAGAACAACAGGTCATGGATGGACATGCAAATAAAACGTGTGTAGTGGAGTTGGAGAAAACACTTATTGGGGGAGATTTATCAAAACCTGTGCAGAGGAAGAGTGGTGCAGTTGCCCATAGCAACCAATCAGATTGCTTCTTTCATTTTCCACAGGCCTCTAAAGAGGCCTGTGGAAAATGAAAGAAGCAATCTGATTGGTTGCTATGGGCAACTGCACCACTCTTCCTCTGCACAGGTTTTGATAAATCTCCCCCATTATGTATTTATTTATGTTCTACCAATTTTTTCAGCCTCATTTTAACAAGTATTTTTACCAAAACCAGAAGCTTTAGGTTTTTGCACTTGAACTTGTGGATGTCTCTTGTGGACTGACTCTGTGATGTACGAGTTTGTGTCCTATTCGGGTGCATACTGACAAGCATCTGCACTGGCACTGTACGTAGCATACTAGCATACTGGATGGATCTTCACTCCACTTACTTTTAGGACACGTCTGTTCTGTTGATACCCTTGCAACAGGACTCGCTAGGCACATTTTTTAGGATCTTGCTTGAAGACAGGAATAGAGATTGGTGGCCTATTTGCTTGAGGTGTACCTGTTCTTGGCTACAATGAAGGCTCACTATTGTTTCCTGTGCTTCTCTGACTTTGGTCAGAACAAGACTCACTAACTAGAGTAATTGGTCCCACCTCTAATCCCAGGAGAGGGGGTGCAGTTGGTGGAATATCTTGCATTTATTAGGCAATAGCTAAACACGTGTGTGGTAGCGGGGTCTGATGAGGGCAGATGTTGTTAACCCAGGGGTAGATGCATTAACCCCTTGTATTCATGACGCCAGGGCATGGTTTAGCCTATAACCACCCCCGAAGGTATACCGCTGGATCCTGGGCTAGGCACGGGGGCAATAAAGACTCCTACGCAAGTTACGGACAACGGTAGCTTTACTGAGGGTAGACAGATGGTAAAGTCTATACAGTTCAGCCAGGGCCCAAGGAGGTGACCAGTGACGCAGAGACCTTAAGGGCTTGCTGGGACTTGTAGTAGGATTGGACAATTGAATGTAGACCACGCTGACTTGACAGATGACAGGGACTGACTTGACTCATAAAGCTGTGACTTTATCTTACTTGACTTGATGGTGGCTGCAGGACTGGACTTTGAGGTCTCCAACACTCTGGACACACACACTAGGCGACTGCACTGGACCTCAGCAGGAAGCAAGAGCTAAGAGAGAGAAGAGCAAGCTAGGGATTATATGGAGAGACTAGCAGGGAGCCCATAGGTCACTCGTGGGGTCACCTGGTCACTGGTACCTCCTGGGTAACAATCACATGACATAACTTTTAAAGATACAACACATTTTATAATACAATACACTGCAGAACATATGTACAAGGGGGGAGGGAACAGGTGAAAGGGGCCCTGGGGACACTGAAGGAGGCTGTCTGACAGGACAGCAAGGGTACGGGGCAACATCTCCCGTACTGGGCCACCACATGTGGCCAACCCTGTTTCTCTACTGTACATATAATACATTTTGCAGGATTGGCAAGATTTTAACCATCTACACTCACAGTGTTTTACCAGAGAAATACAAGAATATGCATAGGCAATGTAGAAACACTGTCACATAGGGGGGTATTTATCATTTTTACCTGTTGTCAGTTTCTTTTTACCCATTTTTTTTTTACTTCGGTTTTTACGCATGTTTGACTCAAATCACGGCCAACAATATTCTGACATGGAAAACACACATACCTAAGGAAGAATATGGTATGTGGCAAAATGTGTTTTCCATGTCAGAATATTGTTGGCCGTGATTTGAGTCAAACGTGTCAAAAACAGGCAAATTAGTGCCAAAACAGAATTGACGCAATTGATAAATTACTGACCCCTGCAAAAATCAAACACAGGACCGTCAAAATCTTAGCAAGTTTAAAATTTGATAGAGGTGAGAATGCGCCAAATATTGGTGCAAAAAGACACTGCGCCAAAGAAATGTGCCAAAGGAAAGAAAAAGAAAATATATATATATATATATCTGTTAATAAATACCCCCATAGGCATTTAGCATTTTATACACACATTTACCTGTCCAGCAAACCTAAAATACTATAGCTAACCGTATTATTTCAGCGTAGCAGCTAGTACAGCTGTTCTGGGCCACCACACTAGTGCTGACCAAAATGGAAAAACAGCAAAAGTTGCATTTATTTTTCTTAAATATAAGTTTGGCTTGTCCTGATTGGAAGGTTTTTAGAAAGAAATACAGTGACCCCCCGACATACGATGGCCCCGACATATGATCAAATCAACATACGATGGCCTCTCAGAGGCCATCACATGTCGATGTCAGCATCGACATACGATGCTTTTTTATGTCGGGGCCATCGCATTAAGTGCTATCCGGATAGCAGCTTAATGTTCCCTGTGTGGTGCGGTGAGTATTACTTACCCCTCCACGATGCTTCGGGGTGCCCTTCGGGTCCAGCGCTGGTCCTCCAGTGTCTTCTCAGCCCTCTCCGGTGACGTCAATACGCTGTTGCGCACGCTGTCCCGTCATCCAATAGGAACAGCGTACGCAGCAGCGTAATGACATCGCTACGCAGGCCCAGTAAGGCCTTTCGGAAGACAGCGGAGGACCGGAGAAGACAGCGGAGGACCGGAGAAGACCAGGAGAGCCCAGCAGAGGACCGGAGGAGACCAGGAGAGCCCAGCGGAGGCCCGGGGTCACCATCGGGAGCGGCGGGGACACCATCAGGAGCGGTGAGGACGCGGTCCGGAGCGGCGGGGACAGGTGAGTACAGCTTCCTATACTTTACATTGCACGAATCCCTCAACATACGATGGATTCGACAAACGAATATTGTGAGGGAGATTTATCAAAACCTTTGAAAAACATAACAACATTTTTTAAATGGCCTCTGAAAAATGAAAGAAGTGATCTGATTGGTTGCTATGGGCAACTCAGCAACTTTCCCTCTGGACAGGTTTTGATGAATCTCCCCCTGTACCTTTATTAACCCCTTAAGGACAAGCCCATTTTGACCTTAAGGACCAGGCAAATTTATTTTTCATTTTTCATTGCATTTTTCAACTTTTTTTAAAACACTTTTTATGTCCCCATAGGGGACTATCTATAGCAATCATTTGATTGCTAATACTGTTCAGTGCTATGCATAGGACATAGCACTGATCAGTATTATCGTCTATCTCCTGCTCTGGTCTGCTCAATCTCAGACCAGAGCAGAAGCCGCAGGGAGAAGACCTCCGTCCGCCATTATAGATGATCGGATCCCCGTGGCAGCGCTGAGGGCGATCCGATCATCTATTTTAACATGCGCAATGCCTCAGATGCCGTGATCTGTACTGATCACAGCATCTGAGGGGTTAATGGCGGACATCCGCGCGATTTCGGATGTCGGCTATTACCGAAGGGTCCCCGGCTGCTGCTAGCAGCCGGAACCTGCTGTGTATGATGCGAGCACCGCTCCGATGCTCGCGGTCATACACAGGACGTAAATGTACATCCTGGTGCGCGAAGTACCGCCAAACCAGGACGTACATTTACGTCCAGGTTGTTAAGGGGTTAATTTATGTATTAAAAACAATAGAATACAAGGTACATGGTAAGACGGTAAGTGTGACCCAGGTGTTACTCAATAGCAGTACATAATAATTGGGTCAGTGTAGTTTAACCCCTTAAGGACCAAGCGTTTTTCTGTTTTTGCTCTTTCGTTTTTTCCTCCTCACCTTTTAAAAATCATAACCATTTCAATTTTGCACCTAAAAATCCATATGATGGCTTTTTTTTTTGCGCCACCAATTCTACTTTGTAATGACATCAGTCATTTTACCCAAAAATCTACGGCGAAACGGAAAAAAAATTATTGTGCGACAAAATTGAAGAAAAAAATGACACTTTATTCTGTAGGTCCATACGATTAAAATGATACCCTACTTTTGATTTTGTTGTACGAAAATTAATACATTTAAAATTGTCCTCTTCTGACCCCTATAACTTTTTTATTTTTCCGCGCACGGGGTGGTATGAGGACAAATTTTTGCGCCGTGATCTGAAGTTTTAATTGGTACCATATTTGTTTTGAGCAGACTTTTTGATCGCTTTTTATATGGCATGAAGAGTGACCAAAAATACGCTATTTTGGAGTTTGGAATCTTTTGGCGCGTACGCCATTGACTGTGCGGTTTAATTTATGATATATTTTTATAGTTCTGACATTTACGCATATGGCAATACCATATATGTTTATTTTTATTATGGTTATATATTTTTTTATATGGAATTTGGGAAAAGGGGGTGATTTAAACTTTTAATAAGGAAGGGGAAAATGTGTGTGTTTTTAAACTTTTTTTTTAACTTTTTTTTTTCTTTTACACTTTTAGTCCCCTTAGGGGACTTTAAGGAGAAATCATTCATTTGATTCCTCATACAGATAAATGGGATTACATACAATCCCATTGATCTGTGTGCTCTGCACTGGATTAATAAAGTCTGGCCTTACCAGGCTCTATCATTCTGAGCACCGGAATCGCCGCAGCAGGAGAGGTAAGCGCTCAGGCTACCTCAGTAGCGATCGCGCTGCGGGGGGGGGGGGTGATCCACCCCACTGGACCACCAGGGACGGGATACAGGCACCTTTAGATGCCGTTGTCAACTTTGACAGCTGCGTTTTAAAGGGTTAATAGCCAGCCGCGGCGATCGCCACATGTCGGCTATTAATGCCGGCCCCCAGCTACAGGAATCAGCTGGGGGCCGGCCAGGATGATGCATATATGACACCTACTGAAGGTGCTACTGCTCCCAACATGGTACACACTCTGTTCCATGCTGGGAGAAGTGGAAGTAACAAAATAATGTGTGGACATATAGTTTAAAAAACGCATTACAATGTACTGATTTTACATTAAATTAATAAAAGGCTTTATATACATTATTAACTAAAAAAAAAAAAAAAAAGTTTACTAGAAAATAGAATACATTTTAATTTAAAAATCACATGGACACCTTAGCCATTTTTTTAGCACAGAGAAAATATAATGAAATGCTTACGTAAAGTAGTCTGCTAACCAATTAGAATGGTAACACAATGTGCTACGCCCTACTGAAGGATATATCTTGTGTGTACGCTATACAATAAATCAGAGAACCATTTTGACCTAGTGTGTGTCAGTATGAGTTTTTTTCTCTCTGTGCACGTATTATCTAATTTGGCTTAGGACATCAACATTTGGAACGCATCCAAAACAATTCCCTGCTCGAAAAAAAAAATTGTTCTAAAAAATATAAAATTTGTTCCCTACAATTTTTCCCATCCCTACTGTACCTTTCTTTTTTGCACACACCAAAATTCATACAAAAGGCCCACAGAAAAACTGCCAAAGGGGCAAATAATGCTATTTCCACACAAAGGGAAAATTGCCAGAAAAAACACCAGAAAAAGAACACAAAAACGCAGGGAAATTCACTGGCAGTTTTTCTGATGTTTTTTTTTTATAAGAAAAGAAAAATGACAGAAAAAAACTCAGTGGAAACCTAGCCTAATAGTGACCATATAGACATAGTATAAAAGTAATGTGAAAATATACCATAATATTGAAGATAAATCAGTGAAAGTGAGTAAAAGTGCATAGTGCCTAAGGGCAACCATTGCATAAAATACACAGCACTGTCGTAAAAAAGATAAATAAATAACCTAGCCCAAATACCTAGTTTTTTTTTCTTCTTTTCTCTGTATTATTGTTGCCACTTGTTTTACAGTCCCACAAGCTACAAAAGGTTAGGGACCTCTTATCTGAAGGTAACCTTTGGACTGATATCGTCCAGTCCTTGGTGGCATGGGCAGTCCATGGTAATCCTTTAGCACTACGTCTTGGTCCTGGTGGCCAAGTGAAGCAATGTCTATCTCCAATGGACAACTTTTCCTCTGCACAGGTTTTGATAACTCTTCCCCATGGTCCTTATTCCTTGATAGCTCAGTAGGGTGTCCTACTCATTGTATTATCATTGGGATCCAGTGATTTTTATCTTCCAATCTTTGTTACATATCATAGAATTACTGCAATGAATGCAGGTTAAAGTTACGGGCATCTTATCATGTCGGCATCATGATATCTCTGGTTGTATAGGACCTTTGTTCATTGTTTGCTATGAAGTTTCCAATCCCAAGATTGACATCCACCATAAAGTCATCATAATAACACGTCAGAAGAGTTTATTGAAGGGGGATCCATGGGCTCCATCCCCTAACTAATAAGCCACAGAGTTCATAGAATAACTTTTTTTTCTCTCTTAACAACAGAATAATACACCACTAAAAGAAATTGTTGGAAAAAAAATTGCAGAAAAAAAATCACAAAAAAAATTCCAAATAAACACATGTGAAAAGGGATTGCTTGTCCCTGTTGTCCCTGTATGTATGGAGCACAATGCCACATTGCCAAAAAAAAAAAAAAAAAGAGTTTACTCACAATAACATTTGTATACTTCATTGGTCCTTAAAGGGGTACTCCGGCAAAAAACATCTTAACCCCGGGATCTCCGGCCTGGCAGTGGCGGCGTCCAGAACACGGAAGCTTCCGTGTTTGTGATGTCACGCCACGCCCCCTCCATTCATGTCTATAGGAGGGGGCGTGACGACTAGTACCTGGCCGTTATGCCTTCTCTCATAGACATGAATGGAGGGGGCGTTGCGGCTGTAGTCGCCAGTAATCCAGCATGGAGCGGAGTTCACTCCCTGCACAGATGACCGGGGTGCTGCGCCAGAGATCCCCCGCAATCAGACATCTTATCCCTGATCCTTCAGATAGGGGATAAGATGTTTTTCGCCAGAGTTCCCCTTTAAAGTGGTGATCTGGAGGGGAAAAGATGTTTTAAAGGGGTACTCACGTGGAAAACATTTTTTTTTAAATCAACTGGTGCCAAAAAGTTAAACAGATTTGTAAATTACTTCTATTAAAAAAGGGGGAGATATTTTCATAGGCTGGGTTCACATCAGCATTTTTAATTTCCGTTACTCATTTCTGTTATAGAATTTGAGAAACGGCAATGAAAATCAAGATAACAGATCCCAATTATTCCTGTACGCTATTTAAATCTACGTTGTACTCAGTTATCATCAGTTATGCTTCATTTCCATTATTTATAACAGAGAAAAATATACCAAGAATGCAGTATTTTTTTTCTGTCATACATAATGGATATTCTGACGTACGATAGTAACTTAACATTGAAGTCTATGGGGACAGAAGTAACCTACATTATTTTTATATCCAACTTGGATTAGAAAAAGCTGGCCGGCACTGCCAAGCTTCCCGTAACTCCTATGTGAACCAGGTCAGTCCCATAACAGTTAGTGGTGCTCAATTCCTTATGAAGACGAAGAGTATCCAAAATCCAAATATACAAAGAAAGAAGGAATGGCACTCACCGCTTACTGTAATTTCTTATCTTTTATTCTTCATAAAGTGCAGGTGCTTTGAAAAGGCATTTCACCCTGGTGAAATGCCTTTTCAACGCACCTGCACTTTATGAAGAATAAAAGATAAGAAATTACAGTAAGCGGTGAGTGCCATTCCTTCTTTCTTTGTATATTTGTTATTTTTATATCCGTTATTGCCACTGAGCATGCTCAGAACAAAACACTGGTTAAAAAATCATTTACACTAAGGCTAGGTTCAGACTACGGAATTTCCGCCTGCAATTCCGCTTTGAAATTGCAGGTGGAAATTCCGCTTGCTAAAATGTATAGTGTAGTGAATGGGTTTCCGTTCACAAATTCACACTTCACACAATTTGTGAAGCGGAATTTGTGAACGGAAAATCCGCTTGGAAATTTCTGCCTGAAGAAAGGCGTTGCTCATTTTTCAGGTGGAAATACTCGCGGAACACATTGCAGTCTATTGGAGACTGATTCAGTCGGCACTGGCCACACTCGGAATCTCTGGGCGGAAATTTTCTGCTCGGAGATTCCGTAGTCTGAACCTAGCCTAAGGCTAAGTTTCCACTTGGTTTTTTTTCTGGCAGTTTTTGGAATACTACCACTGCAATTTTTGAGCCAAAGTCAGAAGTGGATCCATAAGGGAGGAGAAGTATAAGTCCTTCCTTTATATGTCCTATTCCTTTTGAATACATTTCTGCAGTATTCGAAAAACTGCCAGAAAAAAAACCAAGTGGATACTTAGTCTAAAGGTAATTAACGGATGTTTTAACTGATATAACAGATGAAAATGATCTCATATTTTAAATTTAAATAAAACATTTTTTTTAATATAACAGCCTGTTGACTTCTGTTAATTAGTTTCAAATCCGTTAATTATGACCTCCGTTATGTAACAATTACTGACAATTGCCCAACGCTGATGACAAGGCCCAGTAGGGTAACGGAGGGGCCACATGGGATGGGCCCCCTTCCTCCGCCTTCCCCCCGCTGGTTCTGGTTTAGAGATAGTTAAATGTAGTATTAGTGCAGCAACTATATGTAAGGGTTAATATATTTCTAATGTGGTATTGAGTTTCTTATAGGGCCGTCGAGTTGCTGGGCAGATTATGAGAAGTTGCTGATTGGATGTTACTATCCACAGCGGGAAGATTTGAAGGCTATATAAATCAAGGCTGAAGGAGCTGGGTGTCCAGTCTGAGGAGAACCCAGAAGAAACACCTTGAGGTGTTAGGTGACAGGATGCAGAGAATAAATGAAGAATGCTTACCGGGTCCCTCCGGTCCTTCTATGAATGAATTAAACCTCCGGTTATTAGAAAAAGCCTCAGGCCCTGGTGGAGAAGCCTGGATACGCAGCTGCTTAGGAGAAGAAAATGTTCCAGCAGTTCTTGAAGACGGCGAGTTGCCTGCGACACCTTCCATTACATTGGCCCCGGAACCACTGCTGGTCGGAAGAAATGACGAGACCGGAGGGGCGGAGTTACGCCGTGACGTCACCCTGACATCTACGTCATCATATGTCGCCGCCGGGAATCAGCCAAACGGAAGAGGCCGCGAGAGACCAGAAGAAGTTCCTGCAACTCCGGAGAACCTGCGCCGCTCGGCCTGGAACGCGAGTCGGACGCCTGCCCGTGCATCGAGGTCAAGCCCACCAGGAAGAAGAGAGGAGTCGGCCCCAGCGTTGGAAGCGAGGGCATCACACTGTGAATATGATGCCGCTCATAACACTGCATTAGACAGGGATCTAGCCGGGTGGGTGTCATCAATCCCTGGGCAAAGTGTGTTTGCAGGTATGGCGGCATTTTTTAAGATGATGTTCACCTTGCCTGCAAAAGAGCTTCAGCCACCTCAAGTACCAGCGGTGAGTGCTGCCTGGGTACTTCCTACCCCCAGTACAGCGTTACCACACATTGATAGTTTGGGATCTGTAAGGTTAAACCCAGGTAATGTCACCTCTAAACAGGATAAGGATATTAGTGCTATACCTAGTTTAAGCGACAAACCACAGGGAGCAAATATGGTTCAGACAGGGAGCATTAGTAGTCAGGATATAGGCAATGTTAGCACTGAATTGAATAGTAAGGCTTCCTCGTCAGTGCCGGGTATTTCCATGAAGGAAGCTTTAACTTGTGAGCTCTCACCATTAGGTTTTCATTTACTATTGTCCACCAAGGAAAAAATATGGAAAGGGGAATATGTAGATATATTCTCGCTATTACCGTCCCTTAGGGACAGTCAAAATAAGAATTCAGATAAAAAAGATGAGAAGGAGGAAGAGAAAAAGAGAAATATGCCCGTGAGATCCTTTAATAACTGGATCCAGGCATTGTGCATATTTTCTGCAGTATTAGGTGAGAAGAAACCGAATTTATGTTCCTCTTTATTTCAATATATGGATATTATTCTGGAGGCATATAGGAATTTTGGTGGCACAGCATGGTTAAACTATGATGAGATGTTTAGGCATAAAATAGCTGTGCGCCCACAGATTAAATGGGGACAGAAAGATGTGGGCCTTTGGTTGAATTTAATGTTACCACAAAGGAGCCGCAGCTTTTCTGCTCCCACTCAGAGTTCCTTTCGGAAGGGAGTCTGTTTTGCATTTAACGAATCCCAGTGTCGGTGGCAGGATAACTGTAAATACAAACATGAATGTTCCCACGGTGGGGGGAATCACCCAGTCAGTAAATGCTTTAAAAAAATCAATGCCTCCACACACAACATGCCGTCCGCTAGGGAGACACTTTCCAAAAGCATGGACGCCGGTGAATCTGGCAAACATGCTGCCCTTGCTAAGCAAATTCCCAGATTCACAGAAGGCTAATTTATTAATAGAAGGATTTGCAATAGGTTTCTTTGTGCCGGAATGGATGTGAATGGGTAGATAATTTGAAGTCAGTCACACAATACGAAAATATTGTTAGGGAGAAAATACTTAAAGAATTCAGGGAAGGCAGGGTTGAGGGCCCATTTGATGTACCTCCTTTTAAAAATTTTAGATTATCGCCATTAGGTATTATTCCCAAGAAAGAACCAGGTACTTTTAGACTCATTCACCATTTATCATATCCAAAAAAATGGTCACTTAATGAGGAAATTTGTAAAGATAAGTGGCAAGTAGAGTACACATCATTTGACTCCGCCTTGGACAAATTGCGTGAGACAAGAAATAGAGCATTCTTAGCCAAGGCGGACGTCAAATCAGCATTTAGATTGTTACCTGTGAGAGAAAGCGGATATCATTCATTGGGTTTCCAATTTGATAACCAATATTATTTTGATAAAGCCCTTCCGATGGGGTTTACGCTGTCGTGCTATTATTTTGAGGTATTTGCATCCTTTATTGAATGGTCAGTTAAACAAATGTGTGCTGTTGGTGAAATGGTTCATTACCTAGACGATTTTTTATTTATTGGGTCAGGTGTTAGTGAAGATATTCATAGGTTGTTCAATGCATTCTTAAATGGGCACTGTCACCAACTTTATTTTTTGATATGTTGTAGTACTTATGTACTACAACATATCTCTAATATACTTTTATTATTATTTTTTTTTTTATTAAAATTGTTTAATTTACATTTGAAAACCGGCCACTAGGGGTCTCCCTCTAGTGGTCGGCTGCAGCCCGGCGTGACGTCACGACTGAAAAAGGACTGATGCGGCCGGGCATTGGTCCTTTTTCATTCAGCCTGTGCTCGCTCCCTGCCTGTCAATCAGACAGGTAGGAAGCGAGCGCATTAGCTACCCGGCCACTGGCTGGGAGGCTACTCCTCCCACACATCGCCGCCGCCTCCGCCGCCGCTGCCTCGTCGCCGCCACTGTCCCTGCACGCCCGCTGCCGGACTCTGCAGTAAGTGTAATGGGGGGGAGGGGGGGTGTTGTGATGGAGGGAATGGGGTATGGCGTGGGGGGGGGGGGAGGGAGACAGAGGGGACAGGCTAGCGCCGCATGTAACTAATAGTTTATCTACACAGGGTGCCTCCAGCTGTTTCAATACTACAACTCCCAGCATGCCCTGACAGCCAATAGATGTCAGGGCAAGCTGGGAGTTGTAGTGATGAAACAGCTGAAGGCACCCTGTGTAGATGAACTAAGGGCGGAAGTCCCCCCCCCCAGCAGGCATCAGTGACGTGGTGCCTGCTGGGTAAGTCTGCCTGGTAGTGAGCACACTGCCAGGCAGACAAAAGGCATTTTAATATAGTAAAAATAAAAATTAAAAGCAGGGAGGGGGTTAGGGATAGATTTGCAATAGGCAGGGACAGAAAAAAAAAATAGGATGGTGGGAACTACTCTTTAAAGGTTTGTAAGATGTTCGGGATTCTTTTAGCAGTTGAAAAAACGGTGTTACCTTGTCATAAGTTAGTGTTTTTAGGCATTAGCATAGATACGGTTCAGATGATGTTCTTTTTACCACCAGATAAAATAGTTGATATGTTGCATAGTATAAATAAGTTAAGGTTAAAAAAGAAAGTATCACTTAAAGAGTTACAGAAAGTTTTGGGTTTGTTAGTGTTTGCAGCAAGAGTCATTCCCATGGGCAGAGTGTTCTCTAAAAGACTTTACTCTAAATCCCCTAAATGTCATATTAGGTTAGATAGATCCCTTAAAGAGGATTTATCTTTATGGTCAGAATTTTTAACTAGGTTTAATGGGGCATCTATCTGGCAATCAGAGTTTACAGAATTAGAGGATTTAGGTATATTTACAGATGCTGCGGGGGCATTTGGTTATGGTCAATAGTCGGCTGAGCCGTGGCCGACGACTTGGGTTGAGGCAGGATTGACATCCAATATAGTACTGTTAGAGTTATTTCCAGTAATAGTTGCTATAGTGATCTGCGGTGCAATATTCTGTAATAAGAGAATTATTGTGTATACAGATAATAAGGGAGAAGCGTTTGCAATTAACTGTCTGTCAGCGAAGTCCGACCCAGTGATAAAATTACTTTGCCACCTTGTGTTGCTTTGTTTGCAAAGGAATATTTGGCTTAAAGCTAAATATATCAAGAGTAAAAGCAATTGTATAGCTGACTCTTTGTCACGTGGACAGTTCTACAGATTTCATCAGTTGTGCCCGGAAGCCACAAAGGAAGGGATACCCATACCATGTCCAGCTCACTTGTGGGATCTTGTGGGGAACTGATACAAGAGTTTGCGAAGAAGTCGGTTCCAGACAAGACCTACAAGGAATATTGTAGGTCTTGGTCAGATTGGTGTGCATATTGTACAGAGAATGGTTGGGTAATTTCTAATGTAGACATTAATTGCGCCTTGCAGTCTTTAGCTAGTCTGTGGATTAAATCTAAGTTTCCATATGGATTAAATCTAAGTTTTCCAGATAATAAGGTCTGTGTATTCTGGGGGGGAGCGGGGTTTATGTTTATCCAAATTGTTTGATTTTTGCGTAACTAATGCGTCCATATGGCCAAGTCCTGACGTTTTGGTGTTTCATGTAAGAGGAAATGATATATGAAAAATCAACACGTCTTTTATTTCAAAATTTTAAACAAACAACGTTTGCATTACAAGAGATATTTCCAGCTGCTAAAATAGCATTTTCAGAGATAGTACCTAGACGGTCATGGTGTTTTAGGAAAGAGCGCTTCTTAGATAGAATTCGTAAGCGCATAAATAGGGGTATGGAAAAATGTATGCATAATATCGGAGGGTGCTCGTATAGGCACATAGATCTGGAGGGTTTCATTAAAGGATTGTATAGATCAGACAATGTTCATCTGTCAGAAATTGGTATTGATATATTTAATGTTGGGCAGCAAAATTTGATAGAAAAGGCCACGGTTTTGGGGTAGCATGCCTTAGTAGGCATGCGGGTGGGGGTGTCACCCAGAGGTTTTCTGGGTGGACAGCTGGTTTGGAGTATACACTGTGGTTGAGAATTTAGTATGGTTTTATGAGTTAGTTATACATATTTATTAAATGGTTATTTATTAATTAATTTATTGATTATTTATTAATAAAATACCCTCAATAAATGGCCGTGGCCTTTCTCCAACTTAATTGTAGTTGTGTTATTTTTGGGGAAGGTTGGGGGCGGAGTGTGGGGGGTCCCTATCCCATGTGAACATCGCTATAGTTGTCTTTAGAAAGTGAGTTTTGAAGTCATTTATTTGTGCTTTGGCTTTGCTTACATTTGTCACATTGGCAGGGTGGTTGATAAATTTGGCGCATATAAGTAAAAAAAAAATAATAAATCACTTCAGATCACCATTTTGTATGATTCTTCCTCTCCTTTTCCTTTTTGTGTGACTTTCTTAAAAGTGCTCCCCAAAGGCAGTTTGGTAAGCCAGGTCTGGTCTGGTGTAGATTCCCGGTGTTTTGGAAGGGTTCGCGACTTGATAAATCCGGTACCACTGCAAAGTGAAAACTGAAATTGACTTTTTCAAGATCGTTTGTAGCTTTTTGCTTAGGCTAAGTTCACTTTGCCGTCGGGCTCCCCTATATGGAGCTCCTTCAACAGTTCCGTCAATTTTTGCGGAGAAAAAAATAGTGCATGCGCTATTGTTTTTCTCCGATAAACTCCGGTAAACTACAAGATCTCTGACGGACCCCATTTAAGCCAATGGGATCCATCGGGACCTGGTGGTGACCCGTTGGAGTCCTTTGTGCTCCGACCCATTTTGGTACAAAAAAAGAAGCGAATTGACCCAGAACGAGACAGAGCACAAGAAAAAGTCACCAAAATAGTGCTTTGGTGCACACGCAACATTTCATGCTCCAGATATAAGATAAATAAAAAGGTTCTAAAGACAAAGATAAATGTCCCCAATAGTCTTTTCGGATGATCGGGATCAGAGGATAAAGTAAATAGCGGCATGCATTGGTTTGTGTAATATGATTTGCTCCAAGTCTGTCCAGGACTTCCCCCCCCCCCCCCCCCCACAAGCATCCATCCATCTAGTAGATGCGGTGTGGTGTCAAGTACTAAAACTTAAAGGGGTATTCCAGGAAAAAAAAAATGTTTTTATATCTACAGGCTCCAGAAAGTTAAACAGATTTGTAAATGACTTCTATTAAAAAATCTTCCAATCCTTCCAATAATTATCAGCTGCTGAAGTTGAGTCATTCTTTTCTGTTTGGCAACAGTGCTCTCTGCTGACTTCTCTGCTTGTCTCGGGAACTGCACAGAGTAGAAGAGGTTTGCTATGGGGATTTGCTTCTACTCTGGACAGTTCCCGAGACAGGTGTCATCAGAGAGCACTTAGACAGAAAAGAACTCAACAACAACTTAGACAGAAAACAACTCAACTTCAGTAGCTCGTAAGTACTGAAAGGATTAAGATTTTTGAAATAGAAGTAATTTACAAATCTGTTCAAATTTCTGGAGCCAGTTTTTTCCTGGATAACCCCTTTAAATGTTCACCAACAAAAAACAAACAAGGGGGGGGGGATATTTATAAAAACCTGTGTAGAGGAAGAGCAGTCCAGTTGTCCATAGCAACCAATCAGAAGGCTTCTTTCATTTTTCAGAATGAAAGAAGCGATCTGATTGGTTGCTATGGACAACTGCACCACTCTTCCGCTACACGGATTTTGAGAAATCTCCCCCCATGTGTTTCAGTATCTACTCCCTAAGGATTTTATATAGAAAAGACCAGCGTTTCCCAACCAGTGTGCCTCCAGCTGTTGCAAAACTACAATTCCCAGCATGCCCGGACAGCCAAAGGCTGTCCGGGCATGCTGGGAATTGTAGTTTTGCAACAGTGGAGACACAAGGGTTGGGAAAATGTTCATATACAAGAAATATAATGATATATTTGGATTCAATTTGGATCTATTATTGAGGATATATTTTGTATAACCATGCGGGGACGGGTCAGGGTAGTTTAGCCTTAATATATGACATTGCTCCTTGTTTTAGCTGAGGATAGCCTTGATATTTGACCCCAATAACTGATGCCATCAGATTATCTCAGGGTGCAGAGCTCGGAGGCTGATAACAGCAAATCCAAGGACTTCAGCAAGGAACGGAGCCAAAGTCATTCCTAGATCCTCCGCTACTAGTAACTACAATCCTTACAATAAAAAAATATATTGAGAAATTTTATAGACACAAGGGACTATTTTCTGCAGAACGGGGGAATTTATCATTGGCGCAGCTTTTTGCGCAGTGCGGAACCTGCTGCCCAAGTGTGTGATTTTTCCCAGGTACTGCACAACATTTATATAGAAGAGCGGCCGGCGGCTGCATCTATACTTTAAACAGGATGATCGCAGCTGATGTCTAGAGTGACATCAGCTGATGTCACTCTAGACATCAGCTGCGATCATCCTGTATAAAGTATAGATCCGACCGGCCGCTCTTCTAAGGTCCCTGCCGTATATGTCCTAATATTCATATTTCCCAGACATTTGTGATTGGCTAGAACCCTCTGGCCAATCACATCTCAGCGGGAAATATGAATATTAGTAAATATACGGCAGCACAGGGGACCAGAGGAGAGCGGCCAGCCCATACAGTATACAGGAGGATCGCCGTGGCTGACAAATGTGACAGCCGGGCGATCTGACAGTGAGTCAAAGTACTACTACTCCTATCATGGAACAGTCAACAGAAATATATAGAAAAAGACAGAGGAGACACAATGCGCATCTAAGCGTAGTAAAAAAATATATATATAGATAATCTGAGTGTAAAAGAAAATAATTAAATTAAATTAAAAATGGATGTCGGCTCCAAGGAAGGGGGGGGAGCAGCCGTTTCCAGATTCGTGTTTTCAGTTGTTATGTTAGGTTTGCTCACCTTTCTGTGTTGTACCGTGGGCACAACACCAGTAGACGCTTGTTTCCCACTATTCTGGGGGACACAGATTGGAGGAGTGCAGCCGGCACTAGACCCGTTCTCATCGGCGGAGGACGATCACTGGAATGGAAGAATATCGGTCCGGTGGTCCCGAGAAAAAAGAGAAGTGCTTCTGTGGGCGCTCACCTCCGTCACAGATGTAGTCCGTCACAGGTATGTGGAAGTTTCCGAGAACTTGGAAAAATAAAACCGCTTGGACACGGATGTATTTTGGAAAATAAAAAGAAGGTTTATTCCTTTAGCATGCAATACAGCAACGCGTTTCGAGGGGCGGGGACCCCCTCTTCATCAGGCTATCTGATTGGGCAGTGTGGATGTCCTTTATTTATACCTCATTTGCCCGCGAAAATCACATGTGTGTGTTACATAACATGAAAATAAAACAATAAAGAAAAAAAACTCAAACCCATTGACGCCGGTCCCCCATCCAATAAGCAGCCTGGAGGACGGATGTGTGGACAGACCGGCGGTCGGTGCCTCAGACCTCTCACCCAGCCACTGTAGATCTCCGAAGGGAGAGCGTTTGAAATGGCCCGACGTCTGCAGAATTATTACATATCACATATGCAATACAAGATAAGGTGCATAATATAATGGTTAGTCAAACTGACCATCTGTGGGTTATTTTACAGAATGCTCACTTCCATTTTTAATGTAAATGTATTCTTTTCTATGGATTTTATTTATTTATTTTGATTTTTTTTTTCTTTATTGTTTTATTTTCATGTTATGTAACACACACGTGATTTTCGCGGGCAAATGAGGTATAAATAAAGGACATCCACACTGCCCAATCAGATAGCCTGAAGAAGAGGGGGTCCCCGCCCCTCGAAACGCGTTGCTGTATTGCATGCTAAAGGAATAAACCTTCTTTTTATTTTCCAAAATACATCCGTGTCCAAGCGGTTTTATTTTACCAAGTTCTCGGAAACTTCCACATACCTGTGACGGACTACATCTGTGACGGAGGTGAGCGCCCACAGAAGCACTTCTCTTTTTTCTCGGGACCACGGGACCGATATTCTTCCATATCATGGAACAGTGTGGTCCATGCTGGGAGTAGTAGTACTACCTACAAATGAATAAAAAAGTTAAAGACACTCACATACACTATATTTTTATAATTGTCGGATACATTTTAGTGCCCTGCCCGCCCACATAAATTGCTTAATGTTTCAAAATTAAATAACATTTCTTTATAAAAAAAATATACATTTCGTTAGATACAATTTTTTCTAACACTAATGTATATTTTTTATAATTTTTTTTATGTTACCCTATGAAATTTAAATAAAGATTAAAAACCGCCTGCAAAAAGCCAAAGTTAAAACCCACATAGCGTTTTTCTTTGCGTTTTTTCATTCCCATAGACTTCTATGGGGGAAAAATGCAACGTTTTTGCGAAGAAAACACCAGACCCGCAGCAAGCAGACGTTTTTGAAATCCAGCGTTTTTGACCAAAATGACTAAAAAACGCCAAAAGGATTAAAAAAACACCAAACTCAAAAATGCCAAGTGGATAAGGGTTTCTGCAGTTTCCTATAGACTTACAGCTAACATCTGGCCGCAGCGTTTTTTCGCAAAAAAAACGACATGCGGCAAAATGGGCGTTTTTAACAGCGTTTTTGCGAAAAATTACTCAGTGGAGACCCGGCCTAAGGGATAAACTCAGTGCATTGACCAGTGCATTTGGAACCATGCCCCCCCAACCCGAAAGCGCATAAAAGAATAATGATCAAACCATAAAAAATAGCGCAAAATTAGATGATATTTTTTATGCAAATCAAGGTGTGAAATAAAAACAAACTGCGCACGCAATTTTGCAGGTGCATGCCAAATTTAGAAAGTCTAAATAGATACAAGGTACAATTGTACTAATTTATGAGACATGGGTGGGTCTACAGTTTATCTTAACCCTTTCAGGACATCAGGCGTAAATGGACGCCCTGATGCCATTCCCGTTGTATGAAGTGCGCTCAGGAGGTGAGCGCACTTCACACCCGGTCGGTACCAGTTGCTATCAGCAGCCAGGATCCACAACTAATGCCAGATATTGCCGATCGTGCCGCTGTGCCGCATTAACCCTTTAGATGCTACGTTCAAAGTTGAATGTGGTGTCCAGAAGGGGAAAAATCTATTGCTGGTTAGCTCGGGTTATAGATCGGGACCACTGCGGGCAAATTTGCCCGGTACTGATCAGCTTAGGGGACAGGCGGAGGCTTCTTACCTTCTTACCGATCGGCGCTCCACCGCAAGTTAATAATTGTGAATAAGCCCCTTCCCTAATAAAAGTTTGAATCACCACCTTTTTTCCATTTTTCAAATAAAATAATGTAAACAAAAATAAACATAAAAATACATGGGGCAATTTTATCAAAACCTGTCCAGTGGAAAAGTGGCTGAGTTGCCCATAGCAACCAATCAGATCGCTTCTTTCATTTTTGAAAAGGCCTCTGAAAAATGAAAGAAGCGATCAGATTGGTTGCTTTGGGCAACTCAGCGACTTATCCTCTAGACAGGTTCTGATAAATCTCCCCCATGTGGTTTTGCTGCATGCGTAAATGTCCGAACTCTTAAAATATAACATTAATGAAACCGCACGGTCAATAGCGTAAACGTAAAATTATACCAAAGTCCAGAATTGCGGAAATTCTTTTCTTTTTGGAACACAGAGCTCTCTGCTGACATCATATCCACAGTGCTCTCTGCTGACATCTCTGTCCATTTTAGGAACTGTCCAGAGCAGAATAGGTTTGCTATGGGGATTTTCTTCTACTCTGGACAGTTATTAAAATGGACATGTGGTTCTTAAATGTGGTCATGATGTCAGCAGAGAGCTCTGTGTTCCAAAAAGAAAACCATTTCCTCTGTAGTATTCAGCAGCTAATAAGTACTAGAAGGATCAAGATTTTTTAATAGAAGTGATTAAAAAATCTTAATCCTTCCAGTACTTATTAGCTGCTGAATGCTACAGAGGAAATTCCTTTCTTATTGGAACACTGATGACATCACGAGCACAGTGCTCTCTGCTGACATCTCTGTCCATTTTAGCAACCATGCATAGCTGATGCATAGCTGATGCATAGCTGATGTATGCTAAGGGCAGCATGGTGGCTTAGTGGTTAGCACTGCTGCCTTGCAGTGCTGGGGACTTGGGTTCAAATCCCACTAAGGACAACAATAAATAAAGCATTATTATTATTATTATAATAACGTCAGCAGAGAGAACTGTGCTCGTGATGTCATCAGAGAGCATTCCAAAAAGAAAAGAATTTCCTCTGTAGTATTGAGCAGCTAATTAGTACAGGAAGGATTAAGATTTTTTAAAAGAAGTAATTTACAAATATCAGTAGCAAAAATATTTACCCAAAACCTCAAGGAGAGTGTATATAATATTAATATTTATAATGAATGGAACAGACCGTGCTTCAATTAACAGTAATATTTATTATAATATCACATTCATTATAAAAATTGGATTAAGAAGATCCCCTCACAGGGCCCTATGGGGGGATCAGACAATAAAATAAAATACACTAAAATAATTCCTGATGCCTCTAATGTGCGTTCATATAGCAGATAACATATAAAGATATCTAGCAATAAATGGTTCCCTGTAAGGGTGTGAATGTAATAGATCACAAAACTGTTCTTTCAATAAAGATGAATAACAATTAATATGAATGGCAGTTGTTATGGAGCAAAGTTGCAATATTGTCCTTCTGATATGAAAGTGTATCAGGATTGCAGTATTCGCTGAAGGCAGAGATATTAAAAGTTCCAGCAGAGTAAGATGTAATAGAAAGTCTGTGGACTAAAATGCCGATATTAGTCTGCGCTGGCAGGCGCTGACTAGAGATATTGCCGGTAATAATAGCAGCTGATCCGGACTGCACCGGACCCGTTATTTAGGCTGCCCGTCTGTATTCATAGGATTATAGAAGCACTTTAAGAGTAGAAGTTGTGCGCTCACCGTTATCCGATGTTAGGCAGTCCACGTTAGTATCCCATCTGGGACAGGAGCTGTTTGCCAGTTCTCTGATGCACTCCAGTAGTCGGCCTCGTGGAGTTGGCGTGTGACGTCACTGGAAGCTCTACTGGAACAACGGCCTCACCGGAGTGGAGATGGAATAGGAGCCGTAGATGTTAGCCGCATAAATCCTCTGCAAGGTATATTGAATTAAAACTGCAACTGCCAAGTGAAAAGCCGCACATATAGAGTGCATCCACTTCCTAGACGCATTTCAGGGTACTTGAATATCGATTCCTACTGAAGAAAGGGTCGATATTCAAGTACCCTGAAACGCGTCTAGGAAGTGGATGCCATCTATATGTGCGGCTTTTCACTTGGCAGTTGCAGTTTTAATTCAATATACCTTGAAGAGGATTTATGCGGCTATTATCACCGGCAATATCTCTAGTCAGCGCCTGCCAGCGCAGACAAATATCGGCATTTTAGTCCACAGACTTTCTACTATTGCATGTCTGTTCTGCTTTAGCTTTGCATCTTAGTCTGTGTTCACACTGTGAGTCTTGTTTGTACCATACCCTGTATTTAGTGTTCTGTGTATTATATTTCTGTTCCCTACTAGGCCTGTATTCTGAACACACGGTGGAGTGTGCCCCGCTGGCTAGTAGTCTGTTTGGCTTTAGTATTAATGTCCCTCCATGTATGGAGTGGGGAGTCTCTAGAGTTCATGATTTCTTATCTTTGGAGTTTTTGTTGTGCATGCAATGATCATAGAGTACATGACCACTGATCCAGTGTTTCCTCTGTGCTTTACCATTGGTCTATAGTGTCCTCTGTGTCCCCTGATCTGTGTCCTCTGAACTTAATCTGTTTGTGTTAGTTATCTGAGTCCAGTGTGAACAGTGTCCTATGTTCCTGATCAGTTTAGTGTTTAACATTCTGTTCTTCTGTTTATCCCCTTCATCTCGTGGATTCTGCTGTATGCTCATTCAATACCTTGTCTAGTTCATTTATTTATATCTGCCGTTCATCTTGGCTCCGGTTTTTAAACTGTATATTAGTACACTATACCCTGTCCTGTTTGTGTTTTTATACTCTGTCTTGTATATCTGGTTGTTTGGTGTTTTCCCGTTCTGTTTCTGGTCTGTAACCGACTATGTATATTATTTGTTTTTACGCCCACTGCACTTTAGCTCAGGTAGGGACCGGCTCCAAGTTGTCGATCCACCGTTTAGGGTGGATGGGCAAGTAGGCAGGGAGAGTTTTTCTAGGGTCAGTATAGGGCTCACTCTCCCTGTTCACCCCCGGTCATGACACTTATCTTAAAAAGTCACCTTAAATGACAAGTACGCTTTAAACACATACTATTTATGACCTTTGTGTACAGGCTAGTTTTGACATAGATCGCGGGGGAGGGGGGGTCGTCCGAGCTTTGGATAGGGGATTAGATGCTTAGGGGCAGAGTATCCCTTTGAACCAGATAACCCCTTTGATACTAGTGCAGTTAATAGAGATAATTAATAATCACCAATAATAATGTCAGAATTTGCATAGATATAATCTCATCAGGAAATACAAATGACATTGAAAGTCCTGACCTGCTCGTGCTTCCTAGAACTGAAAGGGACATTCCAACCTTTTGGAAAATCCCTGTATAAACTGCAGATCAAAAATATACCCTCACCAACATGACCAATATGGACAGTGGATATCTACCATAGTCACATGTCAAACACAGATCAACCACCAAGAAACCATTATTACGGGGGTGGCAGGGGAATTAGAAAGGTGAATAAGTGATTACTTTTTATTTTTCGCCATGTGCAGTAAAAAGGTGGTTAGAGCCCTTTAGTTATGTCAGGGACTTCAGTAGAAAAAATATAATATATTTAACATTGTTCAGGTGAAAAATTAGTTTTAAAGGTAACGATAGCCTTCAAAGCCATAGTGTCATGTCTCACTGAGGAGAGTTTTGGTGAGGTATTTAATGTCATGGTGTAACTAAAAGGAGCAGGCATGTGCCATATGTTCCAAGAGAAGAGGAGGCATGTAACTTTCCAGTGAAGCACCAACAAGACACTAGGGTAGATTATCAAAAACTGTCTAAAGGAAAAGTTGCCCAGTTGCCCATAGCAACCAATCAGCTCTCTTGTTACATTTTTAACAAGGCCTCTGCAAAATGAAAGAATTGATCTGATTAGTTGCTATGGGCAACTGGGCAAATTTTCCTCCGGACAGGTTTTGATAAATCTCCCCCATTATGCCTAGTATTCTGACTACATGGTTGGGGCAGTAGCTTGTCAAACCACAACTCTCCCATTTTCTGACCCTCATCAGTAGGTTGGTGGACCACTGGCCATGGACTCTATGAGAAAAAGAAAAGGTTTGAAAGGTTACAAGTAGATATTGATCTTAAGACATTCTCCACAATTGGTCATGTCTAGTAACACTGCCCCATGTCTGGCTTGTGTAAAACTGGCCATATACTTTCCATTTGTTCGTTTGGCCAACAGTTATCTCTCCTGGTCTCCCCATGTGCATGAACATTCGACACGGCCGAATGTTTACGAGTTCTCTGTGGGGAGGGGAGGATTAAGCGGGAGCCAGAAAGCTTTGGCGCAAGCTTATCCCTCCAAGAACTGTAGGGTTGGGTGGCAGAAATCCAACACAGCCGACCCTACTCTCCAACTTAGTGAAGAGTCAGTAGGCCACTATACACCTTAGACAGTCAAACAAACCTGCCAAAGGGGGTTCACTGACTTTAGTCTTAGGTGTATGGGAATCTTTACAGATACACAGTATAAGGAAATTACTTTCAATTTATTCCAAGAATAATGTCACAGTCATTGTCCCAGACTGCTGGTTGTCATATACATTGCACAAAACACGGCACTAAATCTATACATTTAAGCTAAAATGCCACTGATACTGTCCCTGACTGCACTAGAGATAGTCTGTACCATTAAGTACCAATGTATTAAGTAACAGAGCATCCTGTGTTCATAGTGTTACTCAGCGAGTCCGTGTTACTCTAATGTGTCAAGTTGAGGAGTGCCTTTCCTGACTCTCCGCGGGCTGTGATTGGAGATCTGGTGCGGTGACGTCGGTCCATATTAGGTGACGTTGTATGGGGTGACTCTTATCAGCTCCTGGAATTTTGTTATTGCTGAGTCTGAAGATATGTGAATTTCCTTCTAATGTGTCTGTGCACACAAACACTGGCCGCCTATCTGCTTATCCAGCAGCCGGCTTAATAAAATCTCTCTGGAATCCAGCAACTTATTTCAGGGAACATGTACAAAGGGCAGCTGAGTGTAAGGCATTGTCATGTAGCTGCAGGGAATGTTTATTGTAAGTTGGGTAATCAAAACAGAATGGTCAGTAGTGTAACTTTGGAACAACCTGCTAAATCCGTAACAGGGGTTATCCCAAGATTAAAAGTTAAGGTGTACCTGTCGTCAACAAAAACTTTTAATATAATGTAGATAATACCATTATATGTATATTTGTAATATAAATTGGTTAAAAATTTGGTATATTGTTGGGTGAAAAAATGCTGTCCCTGCAGCTATTGCTTGTGTGTCTATGAGGAGTCCAAAAACAGCAAGATAGGGTAGGACAAGCAGGGCTCTGTGCAGACTCCTGGCTTGTCAATCATCCTGATGTATAAGCCAGGAGCATGTCATAGAGCCTCAGTGCACACTGTACTGCTTTTTCTTAGTGTACAGAGCCCTGCTTGTCCTAAGTGTACAGAGCCCTGCTTGTCCTCAGTGTACAGAGCCCTGCTTGTCCTCAGTGTACAGAGCCCTGCTTGTCCTCAGTGTACAGAGCCCTGCTTGTCCTCAATGTACAGAGCCCTGCTTGTCCTCAGTGTACAGATCCCTGCTTGTCCTTAATGTACAGAGCCCTGCTTGTCCTCAATGTACAGAGCCCTGCTTGTTCTCAGTGTACAGAGCCCTGCTTGTCCTCAGTGTACAGAACCCTGCTTGTCCTCAGTGTACAGAGCCCTGCTTGTCCTCAGTGTACAGAGCCCTGCTTGTCCTCAGTGTACAGAGCCCTGTTTGTCCTCAGTGTACAGAGCCCTGCTTGTCCTCACTGCACAGAGCCCTGCTTGTCCTCAGTGTACAGATCCCTGCTTGTCCTCAGTGCACAGAGCTCTGCTTGTCCTCAGTGTACAGAGCCCTGCTTGTCCTCAGTGTACAAAACCCTGCTTGTCCTCAGAGCACAGAGCCCTGCTTGTCCTCACTGCACAGAGCCCTGCTTGTCCTCAGTGTACAGAGCCCTGCTTGTCCTCAGTGTACAGAGCCCTGCTTGTCCTCAGTGTACATAGCCCTGCTTGTGCTCAGTGTACAGAGCCCTGCTTGTCCTCAGTGCACAGAGCCCTGCTTGTCCTCAGTGTACAGAGCCCTGCTTGTCCACCCTCACTTCCTGTATTTGGACTCCTCATAGAGACACACATTCAATAGCTGCAGGGACAAAAATTATACACATTTTTTAACCAATGTATATTACAAATATATATATATATAATGGTATTATCTACATTATATAAAAAGTTTTTGTTGACGACAGGTACGTTTTAACATCTATGCACAGTATAGGTGATAACAAGCTGATCAGTGGGGGGTCTATCTTCTAGGACCCTAACCAATCGTCATAACAGGGATCCTCATTATTTTCTATAGGACTGAACTTAACTTCTACATATATTCAGGAGAGAAAGGACCTCAGTTCCTGTGATTATGGGGATCCCTGTGTTTGTATTCTCACCATACTGCTAGTTAACCACTATCCTGAAGATAGGGAAAAGAGTAGAGTTATGACATTTACTTACTGTACATAATATGGTGCCATCTGTTGTCCAGAGTCTATAGCAATGTGCAAATCTACCTCCAGAGCTGAGTGCTGAAGGACACACATGCTCAGTCATCCTTCCCTCAACCAGGTCTCTGCATTGTGAAACCAGGTCTCTGCATTGTGACCCTCTATTCACTCCAGAGCAGCTAAGAGAAGTTGCTATACAATGGTCTTAACTTAATTTTTCTTATACACTTCCACAATTTCCCTGTATAGACCAGTGATTTCCAACTGGGGTGCCCCAGCACACTGGGGTGCCGCTCGGCACTGCCCAGGGTGCCACGTGATTTTGCTGTCAACATTTTTTTTCTTTTTAAATTTCCCGGCCCGGCCTCCGTGCCTGTGACTCACGGCGCCGCAGGGGGGAAGGGAAGTACGTGTGCGCTTTCCTGCATCCCTGAGTGCCCTGCCAGAGAGGGGAAGAACGCGGAAGCTGCGCCAGGCCAGTGTAGTGACCCGTGCTCCAGCGTCCCCCTCCCCCCTGTGGTGCAGTGAATGAGTGCCCTGCCAGAGCCCTGAGTCTGTACCCTGCCAGAGAGGGGAAGAACCTGGAAGCTCTGCCGGATTCCCGTGCCGGTGTAGTGAAGAAAAATGGCTTGCTTAAAGAGGCACTGTAATTGTTAAAAACTTTTCATATATTGCAGGACTCATTATAATATGACATTTCACAATATACACCTGTTAAAAAATTTTTACATTTTCACCTGAAATTCAAGCTCAAAATAGCCACCACTAGGGGTCGCCTGTCTTTTAGCCTGAGAGACTAGTCTAGATTTTACAGCATACTGGATACCGGCCGTAAAGCATACCGGTATCCAGTATAGGAGATTTCTATTGTGTATGCAAAACTACACATAAAGGATGTGTGGACATGCTGGGAGCTGTAGTTTTAAAACAGCTGGAGGCAACACTGCTCTAACACAGTTATTTACAAACATTGCAGCTTCAGTTGTTACTATACTACAACTCCCAGCATGCTGAAATAGTCAAAGCTTTCTCGGACTCCTGAATGACAAAGAAGTTGATCAGACATTCAGGAGTCTGTGAAAGATGAATGACACACATAGTGACAGCTATGCTGATTAGCATCCAGCTTTACTAGGAGAAGATAAAACAGATAGAACATGTATTTATAAAAATGCTGTACTTTTATCAAAAAAATCCTTGCACTAATTTTATAAAGATCTATTCTTATATTCATACATTTTATCCTGTTATGAATTCACCATAATGTCTTCTAATTACTGCAGGCAAGCTCCAAGTATCTTCCTCTGACACACGACACAGCATAAAACAAGAGAGGAAAGGGTTACAGAGTAGAGAGTACTGATTGGCTGACTGCACAGGCTTGCTCCTGTGAGGGAGACAGACTGACACGCCCCCTCCAGCCTGCACAATGAAAAAGTAACTCACCAGCAGATAAATGCTTATATCTCTGGATATATAGTTCCGAGACACATAAAAATTATATGCACATGATCAGGATTTTTCCTTTTTTTTGCACTATGACATGTACGCTTTAAGGTACTGTACCCTTTCCACCCCTCTGTTACCTTTCTCAACCCTGTCCACCCCCCGTCACCCATGTCCACCCTCTTGTCATCCATGTCCACCTTGTCCACCCCCTGTCCATCCCTGTCACCCATGTTCACCCTCCCTGTCTACCCCCAGTCTACCCCTCAGTCTACCCCGTCACCCATGTCCACCTCTCCTGTCTGCCCCCTAGTTTACCCCCTGTCACCCATGTTCACGCCCCAGTCTACCCCCCAGTCTACCCCCTGTCACCTATGTCCACCCCCCTATTCACCCCTCTGTCCCTTTGTCACCCCTCTTTTATCCCCTTTGTCATCCTTGTCCACCCTCCTGTCATCCCTGTTCACCCCCATATCTCCCGTGTCCACCCTCCTGTCCTCCATGTCCACCTTAGCCACCCCTGTCACCCCTGTACATCCCCCTGTCCACCCCTCTGACCACCCCCAAGTCTACACCTCTGTTACCCATGTCCACCCCCTATTCACCCCTCTGTCCCTTTGTCACCCCAATCCACCCCTCTCTGTCACTCCTGTCCACTCCTTTTTTAACCGCTTGTCACCCTTGTCTGCCCCTCTGACCCCCTGTCTCCCATGTCCAACCTCCGGTCATCCCTGTCCACTTTGGCCATCCCTCTATCCACCCCAACCAGGTAGTCCACCCAGTAGCTAGGTAACCCCCCCCCCCCCCCCCCCGTAGGCAAATGATGAACACCTTAGCAGAGCAGAAGCGAATGGACTCCACAGTAAAGCAGAGGGGTCATTCATCCGACAGAGTCAATTTTTGTTCATAAGAAAAAAATGCTGTGGCCAGATGCCAGCTTAAATGTCCTCTGTCATTTGGGAAAACCTATGATATGTGACAGAGCATGAAAAGTTATGAAATTTTGTAATGTAGTCCTGTTATATAAAATGTGTATTTGTATAAGAAATATTACTCTATCCTTGCTACCACTAGGGGTCCTCCTTCTGATGACAACAGCTTGTCATGCAGCTCTAAGGAAGTGTTGGTGAGACTAGCAGGTCTCTGCGCAGGCTCCTGGCTTGTCAATCAGCCTGCTGTGTGAGTCGGGTGCATGTGATGGAGCCTTAGTACGGCATAGAGCCTTATACAGAGAGGACAGAAGGCTACAGAAATGCTGGTCCTTATCTCCTCAGACATCAAACAGTAACTTGGTAATTTTTTATACCCCCTCCTCAACCTCTATATTTAATCTGAATGCATAAAAAATTCTAGTAAATAAAACTCAATGCAGTAAAAAGAAATAAAATATCACTATTAAATATGAAAATATTTTCCTGGCTTACAGCCCTGGGCTCAAGGTCAGAAGCCTGATAACTGCATAATGATCATTGTAGCCAAGTGTAGATATACACAGTAATTACTCAGAAGATAAAGTCTAATTGGTTACAATCTACTATAATCTTCAAGGACACTGTACTCTTGGGCCGCTGCATCATACTGAGTCACGTATGGCCCTGTAGGGGGCGGATATTGAAATCCCCTTTAAGAATTATGGCTTCATTTTCTTTCAAAACAGCGGCTCAGAAGCTTTATGGTTACAAACTTTCAGAGTGACACAATAGCCTGATGGTACTAAATGCTTGAACTTTGCAGGGGGCGGCGGGGGTCATGATGTCAGGACCACGCTCTTCATGTCGTCACACCACGCCCCCTCAATGCAAGTCTATGGGAGGGGGCGTGGCGGCTGCCACGCCCCCTCCCATAGACTTGCATTGAGGGGACGTGGTCATGACAACATTAGTGTCCTATACCTTGATAAAGCTGGGTCTCTCCAGCGAAACGTCGGGGGGATGCTAGGGAGTAACTAATTTTAACTAGCAATATTGAGAATTGGTAGACAAAATATAGGAAGCTATATGTGGTGTGGACCGTTATAATTGGAGTCTTAGGACCCAGAAAAATGGGATAAAGAGTCCCTAACATAGAAGCCTGAGTGAAAATTAAATTAGTGGAACCATTATTGGACCAATCCAATCCTATATATTGTGCTTTTAAAATACACTTCTTTTTGTATTATTTTTGCACTATAATTTGGTTTAATTTTAATATAATAAATAAAAGTGAAGTTTTAAAAGGGTGACCCTAGTTGAGGGTCTTAGTCCCGGATGGGTCTCCGACCCTGAAGGGAATTGGAATTTGTGATTTAAATACCCTGGGTAACCTATGGGGGATTTTTGTGTATATGAGTCATGACAACATGACCCCTGCCACCGGCAACCAGTGTTCTAAACCAACCCTGGGTGCTGCACAGATTGTGGGGACCCCATCTGTGGGACCCCCACGATCGGATATTTTATCCACTATCCTTTGGATAGGAGATAAGATGTCTAGGAGCGGAGTACCCCTTTAAGACTTTACTGAGTGCTTCACACATCCTTTGAAGGTAAGGTAGTACCCGAAGTGACTGCTGGCTTTTGCCCATCTTACACTACCCCTGTGGGTCTTTGGTAGGCTACCCTAGCCTTTTTCTGATTAGTTGTCTCTCACTGGGTAGTGCCACTTCATCCTGTTTTGCCCAGACCCTTCATGGTTCTTGTGGCCACTAATATTTATTATCACAAGGGTACTGTGTATATATATATATATATATATATATATATATATATATATTCTTCTTTACTGTGCTAATAGTTTGGTCCTTATAGCGATACACTATACTTGGACTATTCAGAAAGGAATGCATTGTCCTATGGTCACAAGGCAAACCATTTTCCATCAAACCCTGGCAATAACAATTCCTCCCCTGATAAACCACATCCTGCCAAAGCCACCGTGTACCGAAATATATTATTGCCAACAATGATTTTGAATGGAAATGACTTGGAAGTAATAGCCCCTAAAAGCAAGAAAGAGATGAACTTTGGAAAGTGAAAGACAAATGTGGACCTGTGTGAAGTAAAACTTCCTGGAAGGAGTCCTGTGGAGGCAACAGTGACCTAATACTGTGTTATTTCCTGAAATAAACCATTTACCGTGACGGTATCCACCAAACCTTTCTGTTCTTCCCTCTTTACCAGCACCTGTAGCATTTGTATTTTTATGGCATAAGCTGCCTCCTATTAAGTACTATTACTAACGTCATTTTATTGTCATAATAAAGATACTGTAGAATTGTTACTATAGAAAAGCCCAGAGAAAATAAACACTTGATATAAAGCATAGTATTGTACAATTACACATAATGAATGAATGGGATGCATATATACTGCCCAAAAAAATAAAGGGAACACTTAAACAAGTCAATCACAACTTCTGTGAAATCACACTGTCCACTCAGGTAGCAACACTGACTGACAATCAATTTCACATGCTGTTGTGCGAATGGAACAGGCGGAAATTATAGGCAATTAGCAAGACACCCCCAATAAAGGAGTGGTTCTGCAGGTGGTGACCACAGACCACTTCTCAGTTCCTATGCTTCAGGGCTGATGTTTTGGTCAATTTTGAATGCTGACGGTGCTTTCACTCTAGTGGTAGCATGAGACGGAGTCTACAACCCACACAAGTGGCTCAGGTAGTGCAGCTCATCCAGGATGGCAGATCAATGCGAGCTGTGGCAGGAAGGTTTGCTGTGTCTGTCAGCGTAGTGTCCAGAGCATGGAGGTGCTACCAGGAGACAGGCCAGTACATCAGGAGACGTGGAGGAGACCGTAGGAGGGCAACAACCCAGCAGCAGCACCGCTACCTCCGCCTTTGTGAAAAATGAACTCCAGCAGGCCACAAATGTGCATGTGTCCACTCAAACAGTCAGAAACAGACTCCATGAGGGTGGTACGAAGACCCGACGTCTACAGGTGGGCTTACAGTCCAACACCGTACAGCACGTTTGGCATTTGCCAGAGAACACCAAGATTGGCAAATTTGCCACTGGTGGCCTGTGCTCTTCACAGATGAAAGCAGGTTCACACTAAGCACATGAGACAGACGTGAAAGAGTCAGGAGACGCCGTGCTGCCTGCATCATCCTCCAGCATGACCGGTTTGGTGGTGGGTCAGTAATGGTGTGGGGTGGCATTTCTTTTCATGTGCTTGCCAGAGGTAGCCTGACTGCCATTAGGTACCGAGATGAGATCCTCAGACCCCTTGTGAGACCATATGCTGGTACAGTTGGCCCTGGGTTCCTCCTAATGCAAGACAATGCTAGACGTCATGTGGCTGGAGTGTGTCAGCAGTTCCTGTAAGAGGAAGGCATTGATGCTATGGACTGGCCTGCCCGTTCCTCATACCTGAATCCGATTGAGCACATCTGGGACATCATGTCTCGCTCCATCCACCAACGCCACGTTGCACCGCAGACTGTCCAGGAGTTGGCACCTCATCAGGAGCATGCCCAGGTGTTGTAGGGAGGTCATACGGGCACGTGGAGGCCATACACACTACTGAGCCTCATTTTGACTTGTTTTAAGGACATTACATCAAAGTTGGATCAGCCTGTAGTATGGTTTTCCACTTTGATTTTGAGTGTGACTCCATATCCAGACCTCCATGGGTTGATAAATTTGATTTCCATTGATAATATTTGTGTGATTTTGTTGTCAGCACATTCAATGTAAAGATGAAAGTATTTCATATGATTAGTTCATTCATTCAGATCTAGGATGTGTTATCTTAGTGTTCCCTTTTGATGAGTGTATGTCAATTTTTTTGAGCAGTGTATGTCAACGGGGCATTTCCCAATTGAAACACATTTGTTACAGCAAAATCTTCAAGGTACGCCGAAGTCATCAAGAGGGCCGTCGCCAGTGAGGCGGTCACCCCACCACCAGACCTGGGGATCCTGGGCAGAGATCTACACGGAGGAATCGGAAGTGAGTACCCCGGCTGAGGCCGCGTTTTCTACCCCTCCATCTACCCCCAGTCAGGAGCATGTGTCCCAGGTCCAGCAGTCCCGAGCACGTCCCCAGCAAGTCCCCAGTCACCACCATTACCTAAGTGGCTATTTGGTGACGATTAATCCAGTTCATGAGGGACCATCTCCTACCCCTGCCAGGGAAGTCCCATCCTTCTGTCCCAACCACCCGGGCTGAGAATGCCAAACGGGAGGCCGAAATGGCTGCCATCATGGAAGAATTAAGGGCACAGAGGAGAAGAGAGTATAGCCCTAAAGTAGTGCCTTATTAAGTATGTCAAATCCAGCAGCAGGACACTTAAAGACTTGAGGCCTTGTATGTCAGAAGGCTGGAACAACCCCAAGAGGGAGAGCCACCCCCAGGGAGAGCCACAGCCATCAAGTTCGACAGAGTGAGTAATATGAGGGTGAGGGCACATTACTGTCACCACGGTGGTACTATTCTGGTGAACTGGAAAGTGGTGAAGAGAGACTACCTGTTACGCCGAGCGCTCCGGGTCCCTGCTCCTCCCCGGAGCGCTCGCGGCGTTTCTCTCTCTGCAGCGCCCCGGTCAGACCCGCTGACCGGGAGCGCTGCACTGACATTGCCGGCGGGGATGCGATTCGCATAGCAGGACGCGCCCGCTCGCGAATCGCATCCCAAGTCACTCACCTGTCCCGGACCCCGGCTGTCACGTCCTGGCGCGCGCGGCTCCGCTCCTTAGGGCGTGCGCGCGCCAGCTCTCTAAGATTTAAAGGGCCAGTGCACCAATGATTGGTGCCTGGCCCAATCAGCCTAATTAGCTTCCACCTGCTCCCTGTCCTTATTACCTCACTTCCCCTGTACTTCCTTGCTGGATCTTGTTGCCTTTGTGCCTGGAGAAAGCGTTTATTGTGTTTGCCATTACTGTGTTCCTGACCTCTTGCTATATCCATTGACTACGAACCTTGCCGCCTGCCCCGACCTTCTGCTACGTCTGGGGCGATTCGCATAGCAGGACGCGCCCGCTCGCGAATCGCATCCCAAGTCACTCACCTGTCCCGGTCCCCGGCTGTCACGTCCTGGCGCACGCGACTCCGCTCCTTAGGGTGTGCGCGCGCCAGCTCTCTAAGATTTAAAGGGCCAGTGCACCAATGATTGGTGCCTGGCCCAATCAGCCTAATTAGCTTCCACCTGCTCCCTTTCCTTATTACCTCACTTCCCCTGCACTTCCTTGCCGGATCTTGTTGCCTTTGTGCCTGGAGAAAGCGTTTATTGTGTTTGCCATTACTGTGTTCCTGACCTCTTGCTATATCCATTGACTACGAACCTTGCCGCCTGCCCCGACCTTCTGCTACGTCTGACCTTGCCTCTGCCTAGTCCTTCTGTCCCACGCCTTCTCAGCAGTCAGCGAAGTTGAGCCGTTGCCGGTGGACACGACCTGGTTTCTACCGCCGCAGCAAGACCATCCCGCTTTGCGGCGGGCTCTGGTGAAAACCAGTAGCAATCTAGAACCGGTCCACCAACACGGTCCACGCCAATCCCTCGCTGACACAGAGGATCCACATCCAGCCTGCCGAATCCTAACAGTAGATCCGGCCATGGATCCCGCTGAGGTCCCGCTGCCAGTTGTCGCTGACCTTACCACGGTGATCGCCCAGCAGTCGCAACAGATTGAGCAACTAGGACAACAGTTCGCCCAACAAGGACAGCAGCTGTCGCAGTTGACCGCCATGCTACAGCAACTTCTGCCACAGCTACAGCAGCAACCATCTCCTCCGCCAGCTCCTGCACCTCCTCCGCAGCGAGTGCCCGCTCCTGGCCTCCGCTTGTCCCTGCCGGATAAATTTGATGGGGACTCTAGACTTTGCCGTGGTTTCCTGTTACAATGTTCCCTACATTTGGAAATGTTGTCGGACCATTTTCCTACAGAACGGTCGAAGGTGGCTTTCGTGGTCAGTCTCCTGTCTGGGAAGGCCCTGTCATGGACCACACCGCTCTGGGAGCGCAATGATCCTGTCACTGCCTCCGTACAGTCCTTTTTCGCTGAGATTCAAAGTGTCTTCGAGGAACCAGCCCGAGCTTCCTCTGCCGAGACTGCCCTGCTGAACCTGGTCCAGGGTAATTCTTCAGTAGGCGAGTACGCCATCCAATTTCGTACTCTCGCCTCCGAATTATCTTGAAATAACGAGGCCCTCTGCGCGACCTTTAAAAAAGGCCTATCCAGTAACATCAAAGATGTGCTGGCCGCACGAGAAATTCCTGCCAACCTGCATGAACTCATCCATTTAGCCACCCGCATTGACATGAGCTTTTCTGAAAGATACCAGGAGCTCTGCCAGAAAAAAGGCCTTGATCTCTGGGCACCTCTCTCACAGTATCCTATGCAATCTACCCCTGTGCCTCCCGCCGAGGAGGCTATGCAAGTGGATCGGTCTCGCCTGACCCTTGAAGAGAGGACTCGCCGCTAAAATAAAAATCTATGTTTGTACTGCGCTAGTACCGAACATTTCTTGGTGGATTGCCCTATTCGTCCTCCACGTCTGGGAAACGCACGCACCCAGCTCACGTGGGAGTGGCGTCTCTTGGTCTGAAGTCTGCTTCTCCACGTCTCACTGTGCCCGTACGGATTTCTCCTTCTGCCAACTCCTCCTTCTCAGCTGTGGCCTTCTTGGACTCTAGTCCTGCGGGAAATTTCATTTTGGCCTCTTTTGTTAATAAGTTCAACATCCCTGTGACCTGTCTCGCCAAGCCGCTCTACATTTCCTCGGTCAACCGAGTGAAATTGGACTGCACTGTGCGTTATCGCACAGAACCCCTGCTCATGAGCATTGGACGGCATCACGAAAAAATTGAACTTTTTGTTTTGCCCAACTGCCCCTCTGAAGTCCTCCTTGGTCTGCCATGGCTCCAACGCCACTCTCCTACCCTTGAGTGGACCACCGGGGAGATCAAGAGCTGGGGTGCTTCTTGCCACAAAAAATGCCTCACATCTGCTCTCAGTCCTGCCAGTCAAACACCTATGTCTCCTCCTATACCTGGTCTCCCCAAGGCCTCTCAGGACTATGCCGTGCCTCCTCTTAGCCCCCGTCCTGGTAACACTCTGCCCCGTGCCAAGCCTTACCCTCTGCCCCCCTCCTCATTCCCACTCCTTCTGAACTGTCTGCCGTTCATGAGCATACCCAGGACTTCACTGTCCCCCAGAAGGAGACTCTACAATCGCTCCCAATGTCCTCGTCCCATGTGGAGCGATATCCGGACAGAAAGAGGGGGAGACCTAAGGGGGGGGGGTACTGTTACGCCGAGCGCTCCGGGTCCCTGCTCCTCCCCGGAGCGCTCGCGGCGTTTCTCTCTCTGCAGCGCCCCGGTCAGACCCGCTGACCGGGAGCGCTGCACTGACATTGTCAGCGGGGATGCGATTCGCATAGCGGGACGCGCCCGCTCGCGAATCGCATCCCAAGTCACTAACCTGTCCCGGTCCCCGGCTGTCATGTCCTGGCGCGCGCGGCTCCGCTCCGCTCCGCTCCTTAGGGCGCGCGCGCGCCAGCTCTCTAAGATTTAAAGGACCAGTGCACCAATGATTGGTGCCTGGCCCAATCAGCCTAATTAGCTTCCACCTGCTCCCTGTCCTTATTACCTCACTTCCCCTGCACTTCCTTGCTGGATCTTGTTGCCTTTGTACCTGGAGAAAGCGTTTATTGTGTTTGCCATTACTGTGTTCCTGACCTCTTGCTATATCCATTGACTACGAACCTTGCCGCCTGCCCCGACCTTCTGCTACCTCTGACCTTGCCTCTGCCTAGTCCTTCTGTCCCACGCCTTCTCAGCAGTCAGCGAAGTTGAGCCGTTGCCGGTGGATACGACCTGGTTGCTACCGCCGCAGCAAGACCTTCCCGCTTTGCGGCGGGCTCTGGTGAAAACCAGTAGCAATCTAGAAGGTTCCACCGACACGGTCCACGCCAATCCCTCGCTGACACAGAGGATTCACATCCAGCCTGCCGAATCCTAACACTACCTCCCTACACCTCTACACTCCCTAGAGTGTGGGGATATTGTAGAATACACCCTGGTACAGAGTCTGTGAGGGGAATGGGAAGCAGCTGTCACAGGCCCAAGAATCCAACACAAATCCCCTTCGCCTACTTCCCCTCTGAAGACTGGGATTCAGATTAATTTGGTCTCCTGCCACTAAGTGTCAAGGGGAAAATCATCCAAGAAGAATGGTATCCTGTTATGTCACCTGTTATGGACCCCAGATATCTGCGTCGAGGGTCTACTACAGATGTTCCCAGGCCTACTCCTGTGGTTGAGGAGGTTTAGCCTAACCAACGGGCATCAACTAAAGTGCCTCGGCCTACTCCTGCTGAAGAGGAGGTTTGGCCGGCCTATGGAGGGGGCACAGTCTCGTGGTCCTAGGTACATGTCCCAGCTGAGAACACAAGCTGACCGTCGAGGTTGGGATGGAAATCCGCCAGGCCACAGTGCTTGAGTCTTGCAAAATGTTTGCTACTATTTGAGTTGAAGAGACTAACTGTATTTTGTGTGGAAGCATTGTTGTGTTACAGGTTATGCAAGTTCAAGGAGAAGTGCCTGACAAACTTGTCAAGAAGTTTATTTGTAACCATATGCGTAAGTGTACGTACCGTACCCTGCTTATAGCTGTGACCCTTTACTGAGAACTCAAAATGTACCAGAATTGTAGAGCAGTACTCTCCATATATATTCAGAGCTCCCAATATAATGTGTAAAGTTATGTACCACACATAGTTAAAATAGTCCACACACATGTAAATATCTAAGTTAGGACTGTAACATCATTCGTAGTCCCAGTCCACAAGTCTTCAATGTATGCATACATATGTCTAATGTATTCTCTCCTTTCCACGTGTACAGGGTACTTTACTGGCTAGGGGGTTCCCTTGAGATTTAGGTAAAAGCACATATAGAGAAAGATTACAATATGTTAAGGTAACGCTGTTGTATAGAATAACAATGTATGCTGAGTTCTGGGGAGAAGTGTTGAGAACCGAAGATACCCAGCAGCCAAGGCATTGGGAAGATAGCCTCCGGCAGCCCAATCTGCAATTTATGTGTATTGGTGTCTTAAATGTGTTACTAAAGCAGTTACAAGGTAAATGGACATTTACAAGTGCTACATGGACTCGCCCCTGTTTTATTTTTCATAACCAGACCTGTGAAGGACATTTTGCATAATGCCCTAAGAACTGTCACTAGGCTGCCAGTGGCCACTTCGGTCATCCGCCCTCCAGGACTGGTCATCGAGGACAACTGTATTTAAGAGGGGGAGTTTGTGGTGGCCCCGTATGGGAGGTGTTACCCCATACCCTTGCTGCAGCCTCCCTTCAGTGTCCCCTGGGCTCCTTGTACTTGTTTCCCCCTGTATATATGTTTTGTATGTATTATAATATATAATGTGTTGTTGCTTTAAGAAATGTACCATGTGATTGTTACCCAGGAGATACCAGTGGCCAGGTGATCCCCGGGGTGACCTATGGGCTCCCTGCTAGTCTCCCCCATATAAGCCCTGGGAGGAGCTAGCTCATGCTCTTTGAGCTCTGCTCTTTTCTGCTAAGCTGAGGTCCAGTCAAGTCGAGTCCTAGTGTGTGTACAGAGTCATTGAAGGCCTCAAGTCAAGTCTGCAGCCACAGTCAATTGCAAGTAAGCTACAGTCATAGCTTTGTCAGTTGTCAGTCAAGTCAGTCCCTGTCAGCAACTGTCAAGTCAGCGTGGCCTGCATTAAATTGTCCAGTTCTACTACAAGTCCCAGCAAGCCCTTAAGGTCTCTGAGTCACTGGTCACCTCCTTGGGCCCTGGCTGAACTGTATAGACTTTCCCATATGTCAACCCTCAGTAAAGCTACCGTTATCGGTAACTTGGCGTCGGAGTCATTATTGCCCCCGTGCCTAGCCCAGGATCTAACGGTATACCTTTGGGTGGTATTGAAGATAAACCACGCCCTGGCGTCATGAATACAAGGGGTTAATTCCATCTGCCCCTAGGGTAAAAGCATCTGCCCTCATCACACCACAACTTTGTTTGTGCAGACAGCATATTTATTCAGCGCTCATCCAGTCACAGCTCAGGAAGGAGCTTAGTGTTCAACCTACAGTTGTAAAATGATCATATAATTGTGCAAATCTAGATACCGGAAATTTTTCGGCAACTCGGAAAGGTTCCCTTTTTCCTTAACAAAAATAAATAAATAAAGACATCATATTGCTCTACTGCACGTTTTATGTTAAGACTTGTCATTCTCACCTTACTTGTATGACTCTCAATTGTAATACAATGTTCACATTTGATGTCACAGATTACACATAAAAATCTGTACATATAAATAGTCCCTTAGGTTATGTTAACACAACTAAATACCATATATACTCGAGTATAAGCCGACCCGAATATAAGACGAGGCCCCTAATTTCACCCCAAAAACCCAGGAAAAGTTATAGGGTGGGAAATACATCATCCAGACCCCCCGTCATCATCCAGACCCCCGTCATCATCACCCTGTCATCATCCCCCCCTTCATCATCACCACCTGTCATCATCCCCCCCTTCATCATCACCCTGTCATCACCCCCCCCCCTTCATCATCACCGCCTGTCGTCATCATCCCCCCCTTCATCATCACCGCCTGTCATCATCCCACCCCCCTTCATCATCACCGCCTGTCGTCATCATCCCCCCCTTCATCATCACCGCCTGTCATCATCCCACCCCCCTTCATCATCACCGCCTGTCATCATCCCCCCCCTTCATCATCACCGCCTGTCATCATCCCCCCCTTCATCATCACCGCCTGTCATCATCCCCCTGTCATCATCCCACCCCCCCTTCATCATCACCGCCTGTCATCATCCCCTTGTCATCATCCCACCCCCCTTCATCATCACCGCCTGTCATCATCCCCCTGTCATCATCCCACCCCCCCTTCATCATCACCGCCTGTCATCATCCCCCTGTCATCATCCCCCCTTCATCATCACTGCCTGTCAGTGGTCTTCAACCTGCGGACCTCCAGATGTTTCAAAACTACAACTACCAGCATGCCCGGACAGCCGATGGCTGTCCGGGCATGCTGGGAGTTGTAGTTTTGCAACATCTGGAGGTCCGCAGGTTGAAGACCACTGAAGGCGGAGAGTTCACTCGAGTATAAGCCGAGGGGGGTGTTTTCCAGCACGAAAAATCGTGCTGAAAAACTCGGCTTATACTCGAGTATATACGGTATTTGCAGAATGCCCAGACAGCAAAACTTGCTGACATGACTTTGCACCTCGTCCAACAAGGGGGCATTATTTACCAGAAAATGGGCGTGGCTTTGTTAAAAGCGCTTGGCCTAACTGTGCCAAAATGGGTCACCTTATGGCGCAAATTTTGGGTGAAAAAATCAAACCATCTCATAGATGGAGCAAGCAGATCATCATTAAAGGGGCACTCCGTCACCAGACATATTATGGAGAGATCCTGGGGTTTGAGGGCTCCTGGGAACAAAATGTACGTTCTATAACAGCTGCATTAGACTTTGCTTTTTTTTTCTTTTATACTGTGACACCTCTGCCAGTAGGTTTGTAATTATTAATAAGAATAACTCATCAAGACATTAGCACAGGAAAGTCCATGTGACAAAAGCCACAATTTTTTTTTATTTCCTCCACGTTATCGGTTCTTTGTCTGATTAATGTGATGATCACAGCAAATGTATTAATACTAACAAAGTCCTTACAATGAAACAAAGTGGGTATAAAAGAACTTCGACAGAATTATCAAGTCCTTCTGTCTCCTATTAAAGCAGGCATCAAAGGTAAAATCTCACCGTCTGTATTATAATTCATACATCAATATCATCTTCTTTGCTACCGTATTTTTTTTTTATTAACTAAGGAGTTGTGTATTTTAAGAACAATAGCAAATGTATTTATTTAGTAAATGTACCGTATTTATTAATGATCAATTTAAATGCTTAAAATTAGTGGATAATCAAAAGGTTTATTAATAAAAAATAAATACATTTTATGCAGAACATTTTGTCAAATATGGTCAAACAAAATTGATAATGACCTACTTTATTTGACCATAAAGTAACTATGTCAGTTTAGGGACACATCCTGTGCCTAAATCATCAGGTAAAACAGGGAGACAGTAGTATATGTGCCTACATCTAACAGGCAAATACAGTAGTATCTGTGCCTACATTTAAAGGGGTACTCCGGAAAAAAAACATTTTTTAATTAACTGGTGCCAGAAAGTTAAACAGATTTGTAAATTACTTCTATTTAAAAATCTTAATCCTTTCAGTACTTATCAGCTGCTGTATACTACAGAGGAAGTTCATTTCTTTTTTAAATTTCTTTTCTGTCTGACCACAGTGCTCTCTGCTGACACCTCTGTCCATGTCAGGAACTGTCCTGAGCAGGAACAAATCCCCATAGAAAACCTGTCCTGCTCTGGACAATTCCTGACATGGACAGAGGTGTCAGTAGAGAGCACTGTGGTCAGACAGAAAAGAAATTCAAAAAGAAAAGAACTTCCTCTGGAGCATACAGCAGCTGATAAGTGCTGGAAGGATTAAGATTTTTTAATAGAAGTATTTTAACTGTTTAACTTTCTGGCACCAGTTAATTTGCAAAAAATAGTTTTCCACCAGAGTACCCCTTTAAGACCTGATATCATCCCTCCCGCACGCACATGTGGTCAGTACCACTGAAATCAATGGGTGAAGCTTCCTTTTTCATAGTGGGTACGGGGGCCTTAACATGCATAGATAGGGAAGTGCCAACCAGCCTATTTCACAATATCATTTGTAACTAAATGAATGTTAGTTGTGAATATACACTGCTTAAAAAAATAAAGGGAACACTAAGATAACACATCCTAGATCTGAATGAATGAACTAATCGTATGAAATACTTTCGTCTTTACATAGTAGAATGTGCTGACAACAAAATCACACAAAAATTATCAATGGAAATCAAATTTATCAACCCATGGAGGTCTGGATATGGAGTCACACTCAAAATCAAAGTGGAAAACCCCACTACAGGCTGATCCAACTTTATGTAATGTCCTTAAAACAAGTCAACATGAGGCTCAGTAGTGTGTGTGGCCTCCACGTGTCCGTATGACCTCCCTACAACACCTGGGCATGCTCCTGATGAGGTGGCAGATGGTCTCCAGAGAGATGTCCTCCCAGACCTGGACTAAAGCATCCGCCAACTCCTGGACAGTCTGAGGTGGATGGAGCGAGACATGATGTCCCAGATGTGCTCAATCGGATTCAGGTCTGGGGAACGGGCAGGCCAGTCCATAGCATCAATGCCTTCCTCTTGCAGGAACTTCTGACACACTCCAGCCACATGAGGTCTAGTATTGTATTGTCTTGCATTAGCAGGAACCCAGGGCCAACCGCACCAGCACATGGTCTTACAAGGGGTCTGAGGATCTCATCTCGGTACCTAATGGCAGTCAGGCTACCTCTGGCAAGCACATGGAGGGCTGTGCGGACCCCCAAAGAAATGCCACCCCACACCATTACTGACCCACCACCAAACCGGTTATACTGGAGGATGTTGCAGGCAGCAGAACATTCTCCACGGCGTCTCCAGACTCTGTCATGTCTGTCACACGTGCTCAGTGTGAACCTGCTTTCATCTGTGAAGAGCACAGGGTGCCAGTGGCGAATTTGCCAATCTTGGTGTTCTCTGGCAAATGCCAAACGTACTGCATGGTGTTGGGCTTTTAACACAACCCCCACCAGTGGACATCGGGCCCTCATACCACCCCCATGGAGTCTGTTTCTGACCGTTTGAGTGGACACATGCACATTTGTGGCCTGCTTGAGCTCATTTTGCAGGGCTCTGGCAGTGCTTCTCCTTGCACAAAGGCAGAGGTAGCGATCTTGCTGCTGGGTTGTTGCCCTCCTACGGCCTCCTCCATGTCTCCTGATGTATTGGTCTGTCTCCTGGTAGCATCCAGCTCAAGGTAGAAGCAGAAAGAAATCAGTCCGGCACCGCTATACTGATGTAGGTAGCGTAGGGTAACGTGATGTGGTGTCCGTTCAACAGGGAGATGTGGAGACCAGTGTTGGCGTGCTATGCCGGGGTGCTGGTTATAAAGGCACAAGTCGCTTGTAACATCAAACAATGTAGAAAGCACCGCACTCACCCGTACATCGTGCACTAATATCTTTATTCCTTGGAACGTCAATGGAGAACACAGGACAGACAGTCGGCAGGTACGCCGGGGAACACGAGGTGTAGTTACAGCTGTTTCACGGGAACTCAGCCCGCTTCGTCAGACTCCCTGGGAGTCTGACGAAGCGGGCTGAGTTCCCGTGAAACAGCTGTAACTACACCTCGTGTTCCCCGGCGTACCTGCCGACTGTCTGTCCTGTGTTCTCCGTTGACGTTCCAAGGAATAAAGATATTAGTGCACGATGTACGGGTGAGTGCGGTTCTTTCTACATTGTTTGATGTCTCCTGGTAGCGCCTCCATGCTCTGGACACTATGCTGACAGACACAGCAAACCTTCTTGCCACAGCTCGCATTGATGTGCCATCCTGGATGAACTGCACTACCTGAGCCACTTGTGTGGGTTGTAGACTCCGTCTTATGCTACCACTAGAGTGAAAGCACCTCCAGCATTCAAAAGTTACCAAAACATCAGCCAGGAAGCATAGGAACTGAGAAGTGGTCTGCGGTCACCACCTGCAGAACCACTCCTTTGTTGGGGGCGTCTTGCTAATTGCCTATAATTTCCACCTGTTGTCTGTTCCATTTGCACAACAGCATGTGAAATTGATTGTTAATCGGTGTTGCTACCTGAGTGGACAGTCTGATTTCACAGAAGTGTCATTGACTTGTTGTTTAAGTGTTCCCTTTATTTTTTTGATAAATGTAAGAACGTGTTTCCAGGATGTGCAATAAAACGTTACCTTTAATGAATCACATAAAAGATAAGCAAGTAGTGATGTATTAAATTATAAATTATAGATATAACTAGGTCTAAATGTTTGTAAGACAACAGGTACAAACTGGAGTTGATCTGGTTTGATCAGTCCAGATAGAATGAAATCTTGGAGTGCAGTAGATGCTCAGATAACTTGCACATCCAGATTGATTAAGAGAAAAAAACCTTTATTTTTTTTTGAGCAGTGTATTTTAATAGGGCTCTTACATAAAAAACGTAATACATATTTGGCTACTGAAGAATGAGACTATTGTCTTGAAACGCGTATAGCCTTGCTTGTTACCTCTAACTACATTATCAGCACCTTTATGACCTTCTAAAGCCTATGGTTCTGTACTTGGCAGCACTGCAGTACCTCTCACCTTGGACCACTAAAATCTCGCGCGCGATCCAACACGAGGACGCCAGGTCACACACAAGCTCAGTTACCTGCTCCCATGTTCAGAGACCTATTTGGCCGGACGCATATCCGTGCCCGCCTGCACCTTGCTGGGACTGCCGAACAACTTAACCCAAGTGTGGACGCCACACCGTGCCAGCTCCGATTACTACTTTCGCCGCGACTATTGAGAAAACGCCGGCAACTCTAATCGTGAGTAACTGGACTGCAGGTATTATCATATACTACTATTCTAGCATCTCCACATTGGGGGAGATTTATCAAAACCTGTGTAGAGGAAAAGTTGCTGAGTTGCCCATAGCAACCGATCAGATCGCTTCTTTCATTTTTGAAATGGCCTCTGGAAAATGAAAGTAGTAATCCAATTGGTTGCTATGGGCAACTCAGCGCTGTTTCCTCTGGACAGGTTTTGATAAATCTCCCCCATTGTCTCTATAATTATTTGGAATACCCTGACAGTATAATCCCCTGCACCATCAGTGGGATACGAGAAAGATACTTTCTTACATGATTGATAGACATTTGCTGAACCATAGACTTGTCATTTTCATTTGCACCAACTGACTTTGTTTTTATTACCGTATTTTTCGTCCTATAGGACGCACCGGCGTATAAGACGCACCCAATTTTTAGGGGCAAAATCTAAAAAAAATTAAGATTTTGAACCCAATAGTGGTCTTCAACCTGCGGACCTCCAGATGTTGCAAAATTACAACTCCCAGCATGCCCGGACAGCCGTTGGCTGTCCGGGCATGCTGGGAGTTGTAGTTTTGCAACATCTGGAGGTCCGCAGATTGAAGACCACTGCAGGAGGAGGTAATACTCACGTGTCCCCGCCGCTCCGGACCCGTCACCGCTGCCCTGGATGTCGCTCCATCGCTGTCCCCGTGTCCCCGTCGCTCCGGAACGTATCTGCTGCTGGCCGGGTATCCTCACTCTCCGTCATCACATCGTTACGCACGCCGACGCACGTACGCGACGATGTGATGACGAGGAAGGAGAGCGCCGGCCATACAGGGGATCCCTGAACGGAGAAGACACCGAGGAGGCAGGTAAGGTCCCTCCCGGTGTCCTGTAAGCACTAACCCGGCTATTCAGTCGGGCTGTTCTGAAGGGAAAGTGTCACTTTCCCTTCAGACGCGGCGGTCAGCTTTGATCGCCGCGTCTGAAGGGTTAATACAGGGCATAACCGCAATCGGTGATGTCCTGTATTAGCCGCGGGTCCCGGCCGTTGATGGCTGCAGGGACCGCCGCGATAGGGGTGTATTCGCCGTATAAGACGCACCGACTTTTTCCCCCCAGTTTTGAAGAAAAATACGGTAATTAGTTGCTGATTATATTTTCTTAACCATTTTTATCGCTATTGTATTTCATCATCATTTCATCATAATTCGGTTACATTATCAGTACTAGATCTATCTTCTCTCACTTACATCTCTTTTTTCTTACTCTATTCTCACTCCACTTCCCCCATTTTTCTTTCTTTCTTTTTTCTCTCTTTCTTTTCTTTCTCTTTCATCTTTTTTTTCCTTTTTATTTTTTTTTATTTTTTTGTTTCTTCTTTTTTTTCTTTCTTTTTCTTTCTTTCTTTCTTTATTTTTTGTTTCCTTTTCTTTTCTATTTCACTGTCTCTTGAGGACTGGTTCTTATATATAAGTATTATATATAAATTCTCCCACATATCCTTAGGTCTTTGGGATATAGACCTACCCAGTTAACCTCGGGTCAGTGGCCGAGTGAGCTACACCATTTTTTATTTCTATATACTTCTTGCATAAAAACATTTGTGAAATCCACCCATTTCTGCCGCACAAGATTGTACTGGGAGACATACTGAATACACAATGGGAACTGTACCGCTCTCTCTGTAGTTTACTTCCCCGGTGACTTCTCGGACAAGGTTCAAGCTTTGTAAATGGTCAAGGTAATGTACAGTATAATCTGAAATTGTTCAATATATTACCCAGCCAAGCAGGTTCATGGTGAATATTGAAGAAATAGTCATGTCGGGTGTATGATCACTTTAAGTAGTATCTAGGTAGGTCCTATGTATATCCAAGAAACATTCATCACTATCAATCCTGACATCTTATCTGAAGCCTTGACATCTAGTCTCTGTTATATGATGTTTCTATCAGTCCACATTCTCGGATAAGAAAGATTAGTTTCTAGGTTATCTGCCGGGGTTTGCCGGAGCCCCGAATCATAAGAAAGCTAAATAAACACGTCAACATAGATTCATTTTTTAGGTTATCATGACCGAACAGATTTGCTGATCCTATGCTTCTGTACTGTATTTAAAGAGGTACTCCGCCCCTAAACATCTTATCCTCTATCCAAAGGATAGGGTGTAAGATGTCTGATCGCAGCGGTCCCATCACTGAGGACCCCCACGATCTCGGCTTTGGCACCCCAGACATCCGGTACATGGAGAGAACTTCGCTCCGTGCCAGATGACTGCCGATGCAGGGCGGAGGATCGTGATATCACGGCCACGCCCCACTCATGACATCACGACGATGCCCCCTCAATGCAAGTCTATGGAAGGGGGCCTGACGGCCGTCACGCTCGATCCCATAGACTTACATTGAGGGGGCGTAGCCGTGACATCACAAGCTTACGGAGCTGCACCCGATGCTCTAAATGAACGTTAGGTGCAGCAAGGAGATCGCAGGGGTCCCCAGCAGCGAGACCCCCGCAATCAGACATCTTGCACCTCCTTTGGATAAGGGAAAAAAAGATATCTAGGGGCAGAGTATCCACTTTAAAGGGAATCAGTGATCACTTTCATGCTGCCTGAACCACAATCCCCATCATCCTTGATAGATAGATATCTCTGTTTAAGTATAAAAAGACCTCTATTTAGGCTGGTGGAGTGGGGAGAAGCCACCAGGGGCCCCTAATGACTTGTTGTTCAGGCAGCATGAAAATTATATAGCACTGCAAAATAAAAAATAAAAAACATAACTTTTAATCCTTTTTCTAAAAAAATTTCCTCAACACATAAAGCTTAATTGAAAAGACAAAAAAATTGATACAGTATAGAGAATAATGGTGAGGATATATAGTACAACATCCAATACCATATAACCAGATAGCCTTGCCTTTGTCTGGTGTATATGGGAATAAATGAGATTCTTGGATACTCTCAGCAAGAATAACCATTGACCACCAATGATGTTCTACTAGATACAACAAAACATATATCTGTATGTTACATTCATTTTTATATATTTCCCAATAGAAAAGCACTGGGCGTAATTCAAAAATGTAATTCAAACGTGTTTCCTCATAGTCAGCCAGCTGTGGTTCTTCAGGGAAATAAGGAGATACAACACAAAATCAACACTAATCTATAGCTGATATTCAGGACATACCATGTTGAGCGTTCTAATACGAAGTCCTTCAAATGGTGTTTTCTGACGTTTACATGGTCCTGACCTTCTAACAATTTATTGCTGGTTTAATAAGATACGGTCCTACTTTACTTATCCTTCATATCACTACACATATTCTAAGCATTTGTATCTTTACATGTATTTTCTGACTCTTGGGACCATTTTCAGGACTTAAAAGGGGTTACCCAGGAATAGAAAAACAGAGCTAATTTCTTTCAAAAACCACTCCTTGTCTGTCTCCAGGTTGGGTGTGGTGACAGGGAGCATTTTTTAAAGAAATGATCTCTGTTTTTCGACTCCTGGATATCCCCTTTAAAGAGGATCTGTGGCCAACATATAAAAAAAATGATTTTACAGTCACTAAACAGCTTTGAGTACTCTGATCACACTTCTTTTTAAAGCTTGTCCATCAGCCTGCAGCAACTATTAATCAATCAATATATCTATCGGCATCAGGTTTTGTGACTTCATTGGGCCACCACACAAACATAATATATTCTGGATGAACAGTCCACTTGATTGAAGCCACCATCTTGTTCTGAATTTCATCTATAGATTGGACATCTTGTGTTGCATTTCCTTATTTCCCTGATGAACCAGTCTTGTTGACAAGGGGAAAACGCGTTGGAATTGTACATTTCTGAATTACACTAAAAAAAGCATCCAGTGCTATGCCATTGGGAGACATATGGAAATTGATGCAACTTATATGAACAAGTGATTATCTTTGCTGAAAGTAACTAACAAAGAATCACATTTTTTCCCAAAAAACGAAAAATATAAAGATATCTGGTTATATGGTATTGAGAATTTTAGCAGAGAATTTGTTCTTTATTCTCTATTTGTGTGTTCAATTAGGCTTTATGAATTGTGGAGCAGGACAATACATGAGCGTAGGACGCCTTTAAGAAAGAACTATGATAAGGACAGTAAAAGTAGAAGCCGGTGGCCATCAAGATAGTGTCCTTATTAGACCATAAACATGGTGTGATTTTATGCAATGCATGAGCCGCATAGCAGTCAAGGTCCATGACATGCAAATGTGAGGTCGGGCTGACATTAGAAATTAATCTTCATATCTTGTTATTTTGTCTTCTTGGCCGAGAAGAATTCTTTTTATTTATTTATTTATTTTTTTGGAGCTGTTACGGCCCCTGCTGCTTCATTATTTCATGACAATTAAGATCTAGTGCCCCATTCAGGAGATTGCGAAAGGATGGTGTCAAAAAGCTGTGAGACGGTAATCACATTTGTCTTTAACTCATTTCCATTGCAATAAGCGATGTAGGACCATGTTCACACAAGGCACCAAAAATCTGCAAAGCAGTACAATGCAAGTCTGTGGATACTGCAGAGAAAAACGTAGATATGAGAACATGATGTCAAATTTAATCTGTGAATTTGTATAACAAAGATACACTGCGCAAAATAATAAAAGGAACACTAAGATAACACATCCTAGATCTGAATGAATGAACTAATCGTATGGAATTATTTTGTCTTTGCATAGTTGAATGTGCTGACAACAAAATCACACAAAAATGATCAATGGAAATCAAATTTATCAACCCATGGAGGTCTGGATATGGAGTCACACTCAAAATCAAAGTGAAAAACCGCACTACAGGCTGATCCAACTTTATGTAATGTCCTTAAAACAAGTCACAATGAGGCTCAGTAGTGTGTGTGGCCTCCACGTGCCTGTATGACCTCCCTACAACACCTGGACATGCTCCTGATGAGGTGGCGGATGGTCTCCTGAGGGATGTCCTCCCAGACCTGGACTAAAGCATCCGCCAACTCCTGGACAGTCTGTGGTGCAACGTGGCATTGGTGGATGGAGCGAGACATGATGTCCCAAATGTGCTCAATCCGATTCAGGTCTGGGGAACGGGCGGGCCAGTTCTGCATGAGAAAGCGGTAATAACGGTGTCACATCATTTGACCAAATACAGTCTATACAGTCAGGTCCTACAAGAATATATGTTACAGGTGCTAATTTTTTGTTACAACATAATTTTTTCTGTTTTAATAATGTGCTTGAAATTTTCTCCATCTCTAGCTAATCTGTATATGTCATACTGGGAGGAGGTCGTCTTCTCCTCCCCGTCCAACCCATTTTCACCCCTGGTGGGTTGGTACGGGAGGTGCATAGATGACCTTCTCCTAGTATGGAGGGGCACTCATACTCAGGCATTGGATTTTGTTTCTTTTCTTATCACTAATGAATTTATCTTTTACCATGACGCTCAATAAGGAACAAATAGATTTTTTAGATGTCACTCTTATAGGAGATGAGGTTAATAACTGTATACAAACCGAGTTATATTGTAAGCCGTGTTCAGACCACAGTCACCTCCATGCTGGAATCTGCCAACAGGAGAATTTGTGAGGGCGAGGAGGGCTTCATCTAGTAAGACAGCATATCATCATACATGCAGAGACATTCGAGGGCGTCTTCAGGAGAGAGGTTATAATGCTCATCTAATAGCCAGAGCCGAGGGCATTGTCAATTCAAAGCCACCTAATTACAGTGACCCCTCGACCTACGATGGCCCCGACACATACGATGGCCTCTCAGAGACCATCGCATGTTCAAGGCAGCATCAACATACGATGCTTTTGTATGTCGGGGCCATCGCATAAACGGCTATTCGGCAGCGCAGACTGCTTTAGCTGCCACCGGATAGCCGTTTATGGTGCCCCGTGAGCTCCGGTGACGATCACTTACCTGTCCTCGGGGCTCCGGCGCGTCCTCTTCGGGATCCCCTGCATCGTCGGTGCTCTCCATCGACGCTATCACGTTGCTGCGCACGCCGTCCCATCATCCAATAGGAGCGGCGTGCGTAACAACGTGATGGCGGCGACGGAGAGCACGGATGCCGGGGAAGCAGAGGCCTTGCCGGAGCATCGGGGACAACCCGGGGATGCGGCGACAGCGATGGATGGCGACATCCCGGGCAGCGGTGATGAGCGGTGACGGTCCGGAGCGGCGGGGACAGGTGAGTACAACTTCCTCTAACAGTGGTCTACAACCTGCGGACCTCCAGATGTGGCAAAACTACAACACCCAGCATGCCCGGACAGCCAACGGCTGTCCGGGCATGCTGGGTGTTGTAGTTTTGCAACATCTGGAGATCCGCAGGTTGTAGACCACTGTCCTATACTTTACACTGCACGGATCCCTCAACATGCGATGGTTTCAACAAACGATGGTCCGTTTGGAACGGATTACCATCCTATGTTGAGGGACCACTGTATTATTTACAGGAGAAGTCAGCACCAGGCGCTAGCTGTAATCCTGTCCCTACCTTTACTACATCTTATTCGCATCAATTATACTGAAACATCTTCCCATCCTGAAATATGAGAACATTATGTTGGATATTATAGAGACGGGCATCAGAATAGTTCATCAGAAAGAACATTCCCTTCAAAATCCATTATCCCCTAGCGACTATTGTACATCATCCACAGATTATAATTGGTTATCCAGTAAAGGTGGTTATAGATGTAATCATACAAGATGCAGTACTTGCCAATTAGTGTTGAGCGGCATAGGCCATATTCGAATTCGCGAATATTCGCGAATATATGGACGAATATTCGTAATGTTCTCGTTTTATTTTCGCATATGCGAATATTCGTATGTACGAAAATTAACGTATGCGAAAATTTGGATATGCGAAGATTATCATATGCAAATTTTCGCATATGCGATTCGCACACCAGTCTCGCACAGTAGTATTAGAGCCTTCTTACACCACACAAGCTGGAAGCAGAGAGGGGTGATCACTGTGATGTGTACTGTGAAAAAAAAACAAAAAACGAATATTCGTAATTACGAATATATAGCGCTATATTCGCGAATATTCGCGAATTCGCGAATATGCGATATTCGCGAATAAAATTCGAATTGCGAATATTCGCGAGCAACACTATTGCCAATACATGACTAGTGTTGCTCGCGAATATTCGCAATTCGAATATTATTAGCGAATATCGCATATTCGCGAATTTCGCGAATATAGCGCTATATATTCGTAATTACGAATATTCGTTTTTTTTTTTTTTTTTTTTTCTTCACAGTACACATCACAGTGATCACCCCTCTCTGCTTCCAGCTTGTGTGGTGTAAAGAAGACTCCAATACTACTGTGTGAGACTGGCGTGCGAAAATTCGCATATGCGAATATTAGGATATGCTAATGTTCGCATATGCGCATTTTCACATATGTTAATTTTCTCAAACGCGTATTTTCGCATGCGCGAAAATAAAACGAGAATATAACGATTATGCGAATATACGCGAATATATGACGAATATTCGTCCGTATATTCGCGAATATACGCGAATTCGAATATGGCCTATGCCGCTCAACACTATACATGACTAACGCTACTTTTGTTGTGTCATGCAGCACAGGACAGAAATATAATATCAAAAGTTTCATTAACTGCCAGACCCATCATGTAATTTATACCATCACATGCCAAGATTGTAATGTACAATACATTGGATGTACCACCAGAAAGCTTAAAACCAGAATTCAGGAACATCTGCATATACCCGATTTAAATAGCATCATTACCCAGATCGATGTCCGGCTTCACCCGACATGTGGTGGTGAAACATTCAGGTGTCATCCCTAGGATCAAAGTTAGTAGCATAGAAAGAGTACACCCCCCCCCCCCACCACCACCACCACCACCCCAGAGGGGAGCGGACTGGAGTAATAAAGCTTTTTGGATATTGTCCATGGATACTCATTTCCCTTCTGGACTAAATTATAAACATGATTTGTCTTAAAGCCACTGGAAGTTGAATACGTATGTTATGTTTTTTTTATTTTAATTGTTGCTCATTTTTTCATGTTGTTTGGTTGGACAATATTAAGGATAGTGCTGGGCGGTATGGCCTAAAATGAATATCACGGTATTTTTTTTTATTATCGCGGTATCACGGTATTACCGCCTGTCCCCACCCCGCAAGTGGGGTCCCTGTGCCCACTAGCGGTGTCAAATGTGCCCCCCGTGAGTGCGATAGCTACTATCACCGCTAGCGGGGTCCCTGTGCCCACTAGCAGTGTCACAAGAATACCTAGCGCGGCTCTGTTCCCCGTCCCTGTCAGCTCTCAGGGTACGGGAACAGATTTAAAAGCCTCCCGCGCAGCTAACATAGTACTGCGCATGCACAGTACTACGCAAATAGCGTAGGGCTAATGCTAGGCTCCTAGCGCTACCTACGTTAGCCCTACGCTATTTGCGTAGTGCTGTGCCTGCGCAGTACTACGTTAGCCGCACGCAAGGCTTTTAAATCTGTTCCCGTACCCTGAGAGCTGACAGGGACGTGGAACAGAGCCGCGCTCGGCATTCTTGTGACACCGCTAGTGGGCACATGGATCCCGCTAGCGGTGGGGATTGATCGTGCTCGCGGGGACACTGGCTGACAGGCGCAGCGGGGGGACACAGTAAATGGATTAGCTTCTGGGGCCCGATTCCGCTCTCGGAATCGGGCCAGAGAAGCACACCGGGACAAGTGAGGGTGCCGCGCTGGGCTCTACAATTCATCCGGAGGGTGGGGGAGGGGCCCGACCGGTATAGCGGTATGGGCAAAAATCCATACCATGGGAGAAAAAGAAAACGGTATCCGGTTCATACCGGTATACCGCCCAGCACTCATTAAGGCATGAATATTATATAAAGACAAATGTTTTGTATTCTATTATACATCCATTATTAATGTGTTCATCTATGCCCTTATCCCTTTCTTCTTGTTTCCTTTTTCCCCTTCTTTTCTCCCCCCTCTGTCCTTCTTTCCCTTCCTAATTTCCTGGGTATTTAAGGCTGTAAAATGTATCTATTTGGTGTCATGACTAACACTTGTTACCAAGTTGAAACGCGTTGGTGCATTTTGTTTGTATTTCATTTTATCTATATGTTTGTTACACTTGGATTTTAACATGTTTGAATAAACCTTGGATTTTTTACAAACTGGGAGCCGGAGGTCCACCTTTGTCCTTGTCCATAGCATCAATGCCTTCCTCTTGCAGGAACTGCTGACACACTCCAGCCACATGAGGTCTAGCATTGTCTTGCATTAGGAGGAACCCAGGGCCAACTGCACCAGCATATCGTCTCACAAGGGGTCTGAGGATCTCATCTCGGTACCTAATGGCAGTCAGGCTACCTCTGGCAAGCACATAGAGGGCTGTGCAGCCCCCCAAAGAAATTCCACCCTACACCATTACTGACCCACCCCCAAACTGGTCATGCTGGAGGATATTGCAGGCAGCAGAACGTTCTCCACGGCATCTCCAGACACTGTCAGGTCTGTCTCATGTGCTCAGTGTGAACCTGCTTTCATCTGTGAAGAGCACAGGGCGCAAGTGGCGAATTTGTCAATCTTGGTGTTCTCTGGCAAATGCCAAACATCCTGCACGGTGTTGGGCTGTAAGCACAACCCCCACCTGTGGACGTTGGGCCCTCATAGAGTCTGTTTCTGACCGTTTGAGTGGGCACATGCACATTTGTGGCCTGCTGGAGGTCTTTTTACAGGCCTCTGGCAGTGCTCTTTCTGCTCCTCCTTGCACAAAGGCGGAGGTAGCGGTCCTGCTGCTGGGTTGTTGCCCTCCTCCACGTCTCCTGGTAGCGCCTCCATGCTCTGGACACTACGCTGACAGACACAGCAAACCTTCTTGCCACAGCTCGCATTAATGTGCCATCCTGGATGCGCTGCACTACCTGAGCCACTTGTGTGGGTTGTGGACTCCGTCTTATGCTACCACTAGAGTGAAAGCACCGCCAGCATTCAAAAGTTACCAAAACATCAGCCAAGAAGCATAGGAACTGAGAAGTGGTCTGTGGTCACCACGTGCAGAACCACTCCTTTATTGGGGGTGTCTTGCTAATTGCCTATGATTTCCACCTGTTGTCTGTTCCATTTGCACAACAGCATGTGAAATTGATTGTCAATCAGTGTTGCTTCCTGAGTGGACAGTGGGATTTCACAGAAGTGTCATTGACTTGGAGTTACATTGTGTTGTTTAAGTGTTCCCTTTATTATTTTGAGCAGTGTATTACCCAGTGCATCGCATTCGATATGCTCACTTGTTTCCCACTGGTGATACATATGAATGCGGGCTAAGGGTACCTATTCATGCATCAAAACCTGTGTGGGACATATGCACAGAAAATCTGCAGTGGAATTTCTCCACTGAAGGATTTTCCAGTGAAGAATTTTGCTCAGAATTTTAAAGGAGTACTGCAGTCTTAGACACTTATTCCCTATCCACAGGATAGGGGATGAGTGTCTGATCGCAGGGGGTCCGACCGCTGGAACCCCCGCGATCTCCCATACAGGGACCTGGCATTACTGCGGCTATGTATGGCTAAAGCGCGTGTCGTTGACCTCAGTGACATGCATAGGGGATAAGTGTCTAGGGCTGCAGATCTCCTTTAAGTACAGCTGTACTGTGCACACTGCAGAATTTCTGCAGCAGAAAATTGAACATGTGTATTTACCCATAGAGGATATCTTGCATATTTGTTGCTGTAGATTTCAGTGTAAACCAAATGATTGAACACAGCATCAATACACCCTTAGCGTAGGGTCACTCATTGCATGTCACGCTGCGCAAACTCCGCTGTGTATTCTTCTATGAGCGGACACATAGGGCTACCCGGAAGCCCTATGTGTGCAGTGACTGTGATGCGCTGGTTTTGTGAAATGCGCTGCGTATACGCAATGTGTGACCCAACCCAAAAGGTAGGTTCACACAGGCGGATTTAGAAGCAAATTTGAGCAGCGGAAAACCTGCAGCAGATTACATTGACTTCAATGTGGGTCTGCTGTGTATTTTTGCCACGGATTAAACCTGCAGCGGGAAACTAATTTCTAAATCCACCCGTATGAACAAAATCTTTGAACGTACATTCACATATGCACATTTTGCTGTGGATTTTCTACCGGCCAGTCAGGGATTAAAGGGGTTTTCCAGGAAAAAAAAAAACTATCAACTGGCTCCAGAAAGTTAAACATATTTATAAATTACTTCTAATAAAAAATCTTATTCCTTTCAGTACTTATGAGCTGCTGAAGTTGAGTTGTTCTTTTCTGTCTAAGTGCTCTCTGATGACACGTTTCTCGGGAACGGCCCAGTTTAGAAGCAAATCCCCACAGCAAACCTCTTCTACTCTGTGCAGTTCCCGAGACAAGCAGAGATGTCAGCAGAGAGCACTGTTGCCAGACAGAAAAGAACAACTCAACTTCAGCAGCTGATAATTATTGAAAGGATTAAGATTTTTTTATAGAAGTAATTTACTGGAGCCAGTTGATTATATATATATATATATGTATATATATATATATATATATATATATATATATATAAAGTTTTTTCCTGGAATACCCCTTTAAATAAACAGCAGAAAATCAGCAAAATCCGCATGTGACTTTTTTGCTGCAGATTTTGTAATTGACTTACCAGCAGAAAACCAAAGGGTATAGTCAGACACATCAAATGCATTGTAGAAATATCTGTGTCTGCCCCAGTGTTTGCAGCCTTCGGCTGTCTGGGCATGCTGGGAGTTGTAGTTTTGCAACAGCTGGAGGCACCCTGGTTGGGAAACAATGGTCTACCCCATTTAGTTTGTAGATCTCAACGTACTTTTGGCAGAAATTTAGTCGCCTCTTCCTTGAGAGAACACCAGGAACATTTGAGGACATCTTGGATGAGAACCATAGACTATATTAGCGATAAGAATACCTTGGCTGTTGGACTGATGCATTTGGCACAGCAGGGCAAGGCCAGCGGGACATAATCTTATCTCTTGGAATCATCCTCACTGCCAGCGGGTTAGTACAAGGTGAGAAAGCAAGACGTGAAGCCAGGGGACCAAGATGATCTCGACAGATAGGACAAGGAGCAGATAAGCAGAAAGTATCATCCATCTTAACACTATACAAAGAGATACCAAGCCTGCAGTCCTAGAAAGGGGCAAAGTGTGTTAGAGATTAGGGACTGGAATAATGCGGCTGGAAACCGTACTGTAAAATCGAATAAAACGCAAAACAAATTCTGCAATTTTTTGTTTCCTTTTTGTCGCCACCTTTGTGGTAAAAATGGTAGGTTACGTTTATCCTGCATGTAAGTATGCATTACAGCTATACATCATTTGTTTAAAGGGGTTATGCAGGAAAAAACTGGCTCCAGAAAGTGAAACAGATTTGTAAATTACCTCTATTTAAAAAAAATATATATTAATCCTTTCGGTACTTATGAGCTGCTGAAGTTGAGTTATTCTTTTCTGTCTAAGTGCTCTCTGTTGACACCTGTCTCGGGAACTGTCAAGAGTTGAAGCAAATCCCCATAGCAAACCTCTTCTACTCTGTGCAGTTCCCGAGACAGACAGAGGTGTCAGCAGAGAGCACTGTTGTCAGACAGAAAAGAACAACTCAACTTCACCAGCTGATAATTATTGGAAGGATTAAGATTTCTTAATAGAAGTAATTTACAAATCTGTTTAAATTTCTGGAGCCAGTTGATATAAAAAAAAATTAAAAAAAAATTAAAAAAGCTTTTTTTTTTTTTTTTCCCCCTGGACTACCCCTTTAACTTCAACCCCAACAGTAATTCTGCAATTTGATATTTTTTCCATTAATATAACATATATATATATATATATATATATATATATATATATATGTTATATTATTTTTTTATTTTTTTCAATTATTATTATTTTTCTTTTGACAAATGGGAAGGGCTCAGAATTTTTCGTACGAGGGGATTTTTAATATTTTTTTTAAATAAAAAAAACAAAAAACTTTTTTAAATAAACACTTCCTTAATGCCCCAGGGAAATTTCATAGGCTATCATTAGATTGCTTGCATTGCACTGCACTGATCAGTAAAATTTAGGGATGTCCCGATACCATTTTTTTTTTGTGTCAAAGAGAGAAAATGTATTAAAGAATTCACAGAAATCGTAAATACAGCTTACATAGTCAAATAGAAACAACATGTTGGTATAATGGGAAAAGCCCTAATCATAACAAAAGATATGGAAAACCAGGAGGGGAGGGGAAAGGGAGGTAGGATAATATGGGCAAAGGCAATGGAAGTACAGTAAACAAATACACTAATGTGTCATAGCAAGGAGGTCAACACAAACAAACAATATAGGAAAAAAAGGCATACATATGGATCAGGGACAGAGAACGTCAAAGACAATTACAGAGAGATATAATATGACATATCCATCCCGTAGGAAGAGTTGATCCACGGTTCCCAGACCTTATCATATTGGGAGACAGTGTCCCCTCTAACAGCATTCAAACGTTCAGACAGCATAATGTTATTGATCTTCGTAACAACCATATTAAGGGATAACACAGGGGTGCGCCATTTAGCAGCCACATGAATTCGTGCAGCTAGAAATATAAACTGAAGTAAACGAAATTTAGCAAAGGACAAACCCTGGGGTTTATGACCCAATAAACATACAGTAGGGTCTAGTGGGCAGTCAAAATTCAATATAGAAGCAACCAAGTCTACAATACTATGCCAAAAAGCAGACACAAGCTGGCAGGTCCACCAAATATGTAACATGTTACCAGTCATTGGACACCCAGGAACACAAAGAGGGGAGACCAATGGGAATATAGCATGTAACATAGAGGGAACATAAGTCCTATGAAGGATTTTAAGGGCCGTTTCGGTCAAGGAGTTTGCCAACTGCCTTTACTTAACTGAGTGCAACAATCATGCCACTAAGAGAGAGGCAAGGAAATTAGCAGATCTTCTTCCCATTGCATCATAAATAACAATTTACGGTCTTTCGGAGGCTGATTTAAGGCAGAGTATATAAGAGAAAGAGTGCTAAGGAGAGTATAAGGCTAAGGCTTCAAAAACGTAATGTCAACCTCGGTCGAGATAGGAACGAGGGAGAAGATCTGAGAGAGACGAAGAGATTCTTCAGGAGGTGGGGTATATCTGCTAAAAAATAAAGACTGGGACATTAATTGTTTCCTCACCAAAAAGTGGTGGAGCAAAAATCGTTTTTGGGAAAGTCACCAAGAGAAATCCGATTTCTGCAAACCTGGAGGCAAAAAGGGATTAGCCAGCAGGGTAGTAACAAGAGATATAGGGGATTGGAGCTTGAAACGAACCAAGCGCCAGAGAAGAAGGGAATGTAGAGAGAGAGTAGCAGGGTAGGGGACATAAGGGGAGACTGAAGACACAGACCATATGAGAGATTGTAAAGTATAGAGAGAGAGTAAGTCATTTTCTAAGGAGACCCAGCGCGGATATGAGGAGGGGGCATTACATAGAAGGAGTTGAGCCAAGCAGGCAGAGGTATAATAAAATGGGCAAAATTAGGTACCGAGAGACCCCCCCAGCCTCTTGTGGTAGAACAGTATACTCCTAGAAATCTGAGTTCGAAGACCCCGCCAGATGAAACTAAAAACATCACTCTACAATTTCCTAAGATCCACCATTTGAATTTGAATAGGCAAAGTCCGGAATAAATAAAGAAATTTGGGTAGGACTATCATCTTCACAGAGTGAATACATCCCAGCCATGAGATGTGAGGGAGGTTCCATCTGGCTAGGTCTTCCCTAATAGATTAATAAAGAGGTAGGTAGTTAAGGTTATAGAGTTCAGCTAGAGAAGAAGGTAGAGAGATACCCAGATATGGGATGAAAGAAGAGGAGGGACAAAGATGAAAATGATCAGAAATTACATGACCTTCTTGAGGAGGGGTGTTACAGAAAAGGATCTCTGATTTGGTTTTATTAACAACCAAGTCCGAGACAGCCAAGAAACGATCTAATAGCAAAAATAAATTTGGGAGGGACGCTAAAGGGTTGGTAAGGGTGAGTAGCAGGTCGTCAGCAAAGAGATTAACTTTATACTGAGAGGATCCTATGGGAGCTCCCTTAATATCAGGGTGAGCATGGAAGAGACTCACCAGGGGCTCCATATAACCAAGGCAAAAAGGGCTGGGGAAAGAGGGCACCCCTGGCGAGTGCCGCGTGAAATTGGGATCGGAGAAGGAGTGAGGGAGGGTAATTTAAGATTTGGATGGATTTGAGTAAAGCGTGTGCATAGCCTCCACAAAAGGACCAGAGAATCCCATTGCAGAGAAAACACCAAACAAGTTTGGCCACGACACAGTGTCAAAAGCCTTCTCAATGTCAAGGCCCAATAGGGTAAGAGGGGTGTTAGTCGCAGAGGCCCATTGAATAACATTCAAAAATTTTCGGATGTTGTCTGGGGCCTGTCTGTCCAGAATAAAACCTACCTAGTCGTTGTGTATGAGGCTAGGCAGCAGGCCATTAAGGCGGCGTGCAAGGATGGATGTAAAGAGTTTGGCGTCTAAATCAATAAGAGAAATGGGACAGTAATTGAAGGTAAAAGGGAGTCCTTATTAGGTTTGGGTATTACAACAATAGAGGCTTGTAGGAATTCAGGGGGCATAGGAGAGCCAGAAATTAGTTTATTACAATAAGAGACAATATGGGGGGTTAATAGGGGCCACTTTTTTTTTTTTCTTCGTAGTAGAGGGCAGAAAGGCCGTCCGACCCAGGCGCTTTACCCAACTTCAAATCAGAGATCGCTACATCAACCTCTTCAGCAGTGACAAGAGAGTGTCTAGCCAAGGGGGAAAGAGAGACAAAGGACAAAAAAGATGAAATAGAAGAAGAGGTAGGTGGGGGAGCTCCATTCCTATAGAGTGATGAGTAGAAAGTGGAAAACAGAATAGATACGTGATGGATCTGAAGTGGGAACCCTAGGCTTCAATTGTATCCTACGCACCTTGTTGATTCTCTGCCATCATTGTGCGACAAAATTGAAAAAAAAATGCTGTTTTGTAAATTTTGGGGGCTTCCGTTTCTACGTAGTACATTTTTCGGTAAAAATGACACTTTATCTTTATTCTGTAGGTCCATACAAATAAAATGATACCCTACTTGTATAGGTTTGATTTTGTCGGACTTCTGGAAAAAATCATAACTACTAGTGTTGAGCGGCATAGGCCATATTCGAATTCGCGAATATTCGCGAATATCTGGACGAATATTCGTCATATATTCGCGAATATTCGTATATTCGTTACATTCTCGTTTTATTTTCGTATATGCGAAACTTCGTGTATGCGAAAATTGACATGTGGAAATTAGCATATACAAAATTCGCATATGCAAAAATTAGCATATGCTAATATGCGCATATGCGAATTTTCGCACGCCAAATCTCACACAGTAGTATTACAGCCTTCTTTACACCACACAAGCTGGAAGCAGAGAGGGATGATCACTGTGATGTGCACTGTGAAGAAAAAAAAACAAAAAAAAAACGAATATTCGTAATTACGAATATATAGCGCTATATTCGCGAAATTCGCGAATATGCAATATTCGCGAATAAAATTCGAATTGCGAATATTCGCGAGCAACACTAATAACTACATGCAGGAAAATTAATAAGTTTAAAATGGTCATCTTCTGACCCCTATAACTTTTTTATTTTTCCGTGTATGGGGCGGTATGAGGGCTCATTTTTTGCGCCGTGATCTGAAGTTTTTAACGGTACCATTTTTGCATTGATAGGACTTATTTTTAAATGATATAAAAAGTGACCAAAAACGCACTATTTTGGACTTTGGAATTTTTTTGCGCACACGCCATTGACCGAGCGGTTTAATTAATTATATATTTTTATAATTCGGACATTTCCGCACGCGGTGATACCATATATGTTTTATTTTTATTTTTATTTACACTGTTTTTTTTTTTTTTTATTTACACTGGTTTTTTTTTATGGGAAAAGGTCAAACTTTTAATAGGGGAGGGGTTAAATGATATTCATTCACTTTTTTTTCACTTTTTATATATCATACCATAGGGACCTATAACACTGCACACACTGATCTTTCACATTGATCACTGGTTTCTCATAGGAAACCAGTGATCGATGATTCTGCCGCATGACTGCTCATGCCTGGATCTCAGGCACTGAGCAGTCATTCGGCGATCGGACAGAGAGGAGGCAGGTAGGGGCCCTCCCGCTGTCCTGTAAGCTGTTCGGGATGCCGCGATTTCGCCGCGGCTATCCCGAACAGCCCACTGAGTTAACCGGCATGGTTTCACTTTCGCTTTTAGCCACGCGGCTCAGCTCTGAGCGCACGGCTAAAGGGTTAATAGCGCACGGGGCCGCGATCGGCGCTGCGCGCTATTAGTGGCGGGTCCCGGCTTCACTATGACGCCGGGCCCGCCGTTATATGATGCGGGGTTACCGCGTAACCCCACGTTATATCACGGGAGCAGGACCAAGGACGTACCGGTATGTCCTTGGTCCTTAAGGGGTTAAACTCCCGACCACTAGTTGGCAGTGCACCGCACAAGAGCCTGTTATTTACCAGCTCTGTACCACAAGGTCCCGAAAGAGTCGTCCTGCGTATGGTCTCCCGCCTGTTTGCTCTGTAGTCTCGCGGTAGCTGCTGCAGAGTGAACGCTGCTTCAAACATGGCTGGCAATGAGAAAGAGATATGGGAGGCTCTGGGGATTTACAAATCAGACACATTTTGGCTTCTATAATAAACGAGGGAGTAAGGACTACGACAAGAGCCACGCTCGGTGCAAAATATGTCACGTCAGAATGAAATACTGCAGGAACACAACAAACCTACATGCCCACATGGTAAAGGCATCATGCCGAAATAGAGGTAAACGCAAAACAAGTAGCTACCTCCACGTCTCAGATGACTCTTGAACAAGCTAATTCAGCTAAGTTTCCACCAGGCTCGATTTGTGCAAGAATAACGCAATCTGTCCTCCATTTCAGTTGCAAAAACCTGTGCTCTCTTAGTGTGGTGGAGAACAAGGGCTTTCATAGTATGGTGAACAAGATGGAGCCCCGTTACGCCATACCCACCCAACAACACATCACGGACATCACCTTACCCAAGATGTACAAAGATATAAATATGACAGTGCTGGATGAACTGAGTACTGTCAATAGAGTGGCTTTGACATGTGATGCTTGGACATCCAGATGCACCGAGTTGTACGTGACCATAACAGCTCATCCCATTACAGACGAGTGGAATTTAGTCTCTCACATGCTGCAAACGCGACCCATATATGACAGCCAAACCGGGGAAAACATTGCAGGTTTGCTCCATGATGCTCTTGATGAATGGGGCTTTACTGCTAAAGATCGCGTTGTAGTCACAGATACAACCGAAATGGAGAGCCACAATAGAAAATGACCGTCCGGAACTGCAAAGTGGAGGTACCGCTGATGACCGGAACAATTAGATGTGGAGGCAGGCATCCTTGATGTCCACCGAGGAACGAAAATTCCCCATGAACCAGGGACGCCAGCACCGAACAGAGAGACTCCATTCGGGATGGGAAGCAGAAGATGCTGGCTGAGATACTCGAGAACCAAGATTGGGCGAACAGAAGCGCCTTTCTTGGGGACCACAAAGAGGTTGGAATAAGCCTCAAAAACGTTCCCCTAGTCCAGGCATCCCGGAAGAGTAAGAGGCGACCAACCACCCGGCAAAGGTCGGCGGGTGGGGGAAACCCATCAGATCGAGGAAGGCCTACGATGGGCCGCAAAACGGCCTGAACGGATAGCTGACCTCCGGGAGGGACAGGTCTGGAAGGAGGAAGCCCTCTTCCCGTGAAAGGCGCCCAGCTGGACCCTTTGTTGGTACCGGAAAGCGGTTCTGTGAGCCGTATCCAGAGGTAATAAAGAATTATTTTCCGCTCAACGCCTCACTTCCTGAAGGCGGCGTCCACATTCCAGGCTTTAACCTCTTCAGGACGCCGGGAGTAGGCATATGCCCTGCATCCCGAGTCCTTAAGGAAGTGGGGCGTATGCATACGCCCGTGGGAATTGTGGTCCCTGCCGCTAGCCGGTTGGGGAACGGACCAGGATGCCTGCTGAAATCATTCATCAGGCACCCCGGCACATCGCCCAGGGGGGTTCTGAGATCCCCCCCCATGTCAGCGATCGCAGAAAATCGCATGTTAATTCAGACATGCGATTTTCTGCTATTCCGGGCTGATCGGGTCTCTGGTAACCCGATCACCCGGAAAATAGGGATGATCGGAGCTGTCAGTGACAGCCCCGATCATCCTGAGGGCTAGGAGTGAGGTCGCAGTGCTGCAATCTCCTCCTGTCCCCTGCCATTGGTCAGAACTGATTCTGACCAATGGCAGAGCAGGACAGTGGGTTGCCATGGCAACCCCCCATTCTGCCCACCCCTGGATGTCGAGGGGAACATGGGGAGAAGATGGAGACCGGATAACGGCAAAGAAGATGCCTGGGGACCCCGGATGATCGTCCTGGGTCCTTTAGATGGAATGTGTATCTTATGGCCGAAACCAATGAGTACACCACATCAGGCATCCGTGCGTTCCTTTAAGTCGGAGGCCGAATCAGAAACCTCATCCGCAAGTTCTCCAGGTGAATTTGAATGAGGCGAGGCAGCCCTGGAAGAGGTCGGGCACGATGAGAGGAAACTTCTGGACCACGTCCGAAGTTCCTGGGTCCTTAGCTGGAAGGTGTCTCTTATGGCCGAAACCAATGAGTACACCACATCAGGCATCCGTGCGGTCCTTTAATTCGGAGGCCAAATCAGAAACCTCATCCACAAGTTCTCCAGGTGAATGGGAACGAGGTGAGGCAGCCCTGGAGGTTGGGTACGATTAAAGGAAACTTCTGGAGTCACGTCCGAAGTTCCTGGGTCCTCTAGATGGAAGGTGTCTCTTGTGGCCGAGACCAATCAGTGCACCATGTCCGACATATCCGTGTGGTCCTCTGAAACTGCATCCACAAGTTCTCCAGGTGAACGTGTGAGGAGGCCCTGGATGAGGGGGGAGACTGACCAGGTACGCAGGTCTTCAGCTTCTGACAAGAAGGTCAGTAATGGCGCCCACGCCCGCTCCTCTCCCCGAGCGCACATATCATTCGCATATGTGCTCGCGGGGAAGCGAGCGAGAAGCCGCCGGCAGCCGACTGCTGCCGAATGCGAAAGTAAGCCAGCGCTTCATGCGCCCGCATAGTGAAAACGCCGCGGCTGTCAGACGCTTAAAGAAACACACACACACATATCGTTCAGGAAAGTGAAAAGTATAGTGCCCTCTGAATAAAGCTGTGCCCCAGTCCAAAAATGCTCCTGCTCACCCCAGTTTTTTCAATAAATATAGAAAAAACCACTGTCCAGGCCAGCCCCTGAAAAAAAGTGGGCAAAAAAATGAGGGTCTCCAGAGGTTGCAAGGCTGTACCTAGGAGAAAGGGAACATACTCACCTCAGTCAGAAGAACTTACCTAATGAAGTCTTCTATGAGGTCTTCAGTCAGCTTTCTGTCACCTGCATCACGCCGAGCTACCATGTGCAAGGGAAATAGGGGGACCCGGACTCTTGAGGTACAACCCCAGGTGCTGACCGTTGGCGATAGGGGGTTAACAGCGCATATACTCAATGTCTGTGCCCCCTCAATTGCAATGGGGAGACAGTGAGCCGCAGTTCCTGAATCCCCACCTGAAAACATGAAAGAAAAAGGAAAAAAAAACTAACACATCCCTAACTAGAAAAATAATAAAACATAAGACCTGGTCTGGAGAACTCCAGACCATGTCCACCTCCTTAAGACACTAAGCTAAAACTGATTACCTCAGGTGCCTGTGGGCGGGTATATCCTGCTGGGAGGAGCCGACTTCTCTTGTTGCCATAGTGTCGAGCCTCCTAGAGACAGCAGCATACACCCATGGTCTGTATCCCCAAATGGAGCCGATAGAGAAAAAAAAGTTTTTTTTAAACGTGTTGTGTTTTTTTAATTTACTTTACAGGCTTATAGAGGGAATCCATTACTAAGCCAGGCTTAGTGCTAGCCACAAAAACAGCTAGCGCTATCCCCCAATTATTAGCACGTTACCCACCACCACTGGGGTGCCAGCAAGAGCCTGTACCAACAGGCACGGTGCGTCAAAAATGGAGCTCCTGGGCCTAGGCGGTAACAGGCTGGCGTTATTTAGACTGGGGAAAGCCAGTAACAATGGTCCTCGCCCACCCTGGTAACGTCAGGCTGTTGCTGCTTGGTAAACTGACCACCAAGCACTGGAAAAAGGCATTTTGGCATGGTCATTAAAGGAGATCTGTACTGCAATATAACTTATCCCCTATCCAAAGGATAGGGGATAAGTTATAGACCGCGGGGGGGGTCCGAGCGCTGGGGTCCCCCGGGATCTCCTGGACAGGGTTGCAGCAGTATGCTGGAAAGGGGGCGTTCCGTCCACGCATGGCGCGGCGGCCAACACGCCCCTCCATGTACCCCATAGAGATACATGGAGGGGGCGTGTCTGCCGAGGCTTTCTGCTGGGGACGAAACTGCACTTCCTGCAGACTGCCGCGGCCCTGTCCAGGAGATCCCAGGGGGCCCCAGCGCTCGGCCCCCACCTGTGATCTATAACTTAAAATATTATAAATTATTTTTCACTGGAATACTCCTTTAAATGGTTAAAGAATACCACGGTAAACATAGTCCTGCTTTTATTAGCTAGGATCCACAAACTTCTTCTAAAGTTAGAACCAACCACGTGACAGGAGAGAGAAAATGCACAATTTTGTACATACAGCTCTTATGCAGACCCATGGGGGAGATTTATCATTCTTGTCTTTAAGTGTGTTTTAAAAGTAATTTATTTTTGCTTATGTGCGACATATCACACTATCCCAGGGGGGTTTATAAATTTGGCACATGTAAGCAAAAAACAAATCACATCAGACCACCATTTTTTAGGAATCCTATTCTCTGCAACTTTTGCGCGACATTCGCACTTGATAAATCAGTTACCACTGCAGGGTAAAAATGGAAATTGCTTTAGGAAAGGCGAAAGGCTTTTTTGTGTATACGGAGTAGGCTGTAAAGACAATGATAAATCTCCCCCCATGTGTTCTGATCCTGCAGTCATCTGATACTACTTGGCCTTTGTCCATATAATTTTCTGTCTGAAATTTTGGAAGAAGTGGAGTAACCCTGTAGGGTTTGTAGTCTACAACCATGGAGACACATTAGGCTGCAGAAGTGCTGTGGTCACATAAGAGTAGAATTTAGGGGGGAAACGGTCCTCTATTCACCCACAATAAGCCCAGTACACTGGGTTATAGTGTGGGTGAACAGAAGACCGATGAGGGGTTAATGGGTAAAATACGTACCTGCACTCCGGAGATCTGTCCCTCCGTAGATCTTCTTCCATCATATGTGAATTGCGCACCGGAAGCTCAATATGAATATTCATTGCCACAGGTCATGTGAGCGCTGCACCAACTAGGGTTGCCACCCTGTCGGTATTTTACCGGCACAGCCGGTATTTTCATCTACATTCCGGGCTGTGCCGGTAAATTTGGATGAAAAATACCGGCCATGCAATGGCCGGTATTTTTTAATCACTGACAGGGGCGGACGGAGCAGCATCCCCAGAACAGCACTGCTTTCATGACCGGCCGTACAATGCCCAGGTCTGACACCACCAGCCTGTGACAGGGAGAGCTCCGTGCGATGACAGGAAGAGCCTGTACAGTGCTGGGGAGGGGGCGTGACCTCCTGTCTCCTCTCTCCCCCTCCCCCTCCTTCCCTCTGCCCCGTGCAGTCTTACAACCCTCTATAGGCAGAGCAGGGAGGGGAGAGGAGGAAAGGCCGTGTATCCTGTCTCCCTCTGCTGCGCAGGGCGGGTGAGTGTCTGTGTTTACATGTGTCTCTGTGTGTCTGTATATGTGTCTGTGTTTATATGTGTCTGTGTATGTGTCTCTGTGTATATGTGTGTCTGTGTATATATGTGTGTGTGTGTGTGTGTGTGTGTGTGTGTGTGTGTGTGTGTGTGTGTGTGGGGGGGGGGGGGGGGGTAAACTGCCTAATCTGGGGTACAACTATGCTCCTAATCTGGGGGACAACTATGCTGCCTAATCTGGGGGACAACTATGCTCCTAATCTGGGGGACAACTATGCTCCTAATCTGGGGGACAACTATGCTGCCTAATCTGGGGGACAACTATGCTGCCTAATCTGGGGGACAACTATGCTGCCTAATCTGGGGGACAACTATGCTGCCTAATCTGGGGTACAACTATGCTCCTAATCTGGGGACAACTATGCTCCTAATCTGGGGGACAACTATGCTCCTAATCTGGGGGACAACTATGCTGCCTAATCTGGGGTACAACTATGCTCCTAATCTGGCGGACAACTATGCTGCCTAATCTGGGGGACAACTATGCTGCCTAATCTGGGGGACAACTATGCTCCTAATCTGGGGGACAACTATGCTGCCTAATCTGGGGGACAACTATGCTCCTAATCTGGGGGACAACTATGCTGCCTAATCTGGGGGACAAATATGCTCCTAATCTGGGGGACAACTATGCTGCCTAATCTGGGGGACAACTATGCTGCCTAATCTGGGGGACAACTATGCTGCCTGATCTGGGGGACAACTATGCTGCCTGATCTGGGGGACAACTATGCTGCCTAATCTGGGGGACAACTATGCTGCCTGATCTGGGGGACAACTATGCTGCCTGATCTGGGGGACAACTATGCTGCCTGATCTGGGGGACAACTATGCTGCCTAATCTGGGGGACAACTATGCTGCCTGATCTGGGGGACAACTATGCTGCCTGATCTGGGGGACAACTATGCTGCCTAATCTGGGGGACAACTATGCTGCCTGATCTGGGGGACAACTATGCTGCCTGATCTGGGGGACAACTATGCTGCCTGATCAGGGGGACAACTATGCTGCCTGATCTGGGGGACAACTATGCTGCCTGATCTGGGGGACAACTATGCTGCCTGATCTGGGGGACAACTATGCTGCCTGATCTGGGGGACAACTATGCTGCCTGATCTGGGGGACAACTATGCTGATCTGGGGGGAAAAAAAAAATAAATTGTAACACAATATCTCCTGAGTACGGAGATACCCCATATGTGGGCGCAAAGTGCTCTGGGGGCGCACAACAAGGCCAAGAAGGGAGAGTGCGCCATGTACATTTGAGGTGATTTGCACATGGGTGGCTGATTGTTACAGCGGTTTTGACAAACGCAAAAAAAAAAAACCCACATGTGACCCCATTTCGGAAACTACACCCCTCACGGAATGTAATGAGGGGTGCAGTGAGAATTTACACCCCACTGGTGTCTGACAGATCTTTGGAAGAGTGGGCTGTGCAAATTAAAAATGTTGTACAGCCCACTGTTCCAAAGATCTGACAGACACCAGTGGGGGGTAAATGCTCACTGTACCCCTTGTTACGTTCCTCAAGGGGTCTTGTTTCCAAAATGGTCTGCCATGTGGGGGTTATTTTGCTGTCCTGGCACCATATGGGCTTCCTAAATGCAACATGCCCCCGAGCAAAATTTGCTCTCAAAAAGCCAAATATGACTCCTTCTCTTCTGAGCATTGTAGTTTGCCCGTAGTGCACTTCAGGTCAACTTTTGGGGTACCTCCATACTCAGAAGAGATGTGGTTACACATTTTGGGGGGTATTTTCTGCTATTAACCCTTGCAAAAATGTGAAATTTGGGGGGGAAACACACCTTTTAGTGATTTTTTTTTTTTTTTTTTTTTATGTATGCAAAAGTCGTGAAACCCCTGTGGGGTATTAAGGCTCACTTTATTTCTTGTTACGTTCCCCGAGGGGTCTAGTTTCCAAAATGGTATGCCATGTGTTTTTTTTTTGCTGTCCTGGCACCATAGGGGCTTCCTAAATGCGACATGCCCCCGAGCAAAATTTGCTCTCAAAAAGCCAAATATGACTCCTTCTCTTCTGAGCATTGTAGTTCACCCATAGTACACCTCAGGTCAACTTATGGGGTACCTTCATACTCAGAAGAGATGGGGTTACAATGTTTGGGGGGTATTTTCTGCTATTAACCCTTGCAAAAATGTGAAATTTGGGGGGAAACATTTTAGTGAAATTTTATTTTTATTTTTTTACATATGCAAAAGTCGTGAAACACCTGTGGGGTATTAAGGCTCACTTTATTCCTTGTTACGTACCTCAAGGGGTCTAGTTTCCAAAATGGTATGCCATGTGGGGGATTTTTGCTGTTCTTGCACCATAGGGGCTTCCTAAATGCAACATGCCCCCCAAAAACCATTTAAAAAAAAATTTACTCTCCAAAATCCCCTTGTCGCTCCTTCGCTTCTGAGCCCTCTACTGCGCCCGCCGAACACTTTACATAGACATATGAGGTATGTGCTTACTCGAGAGAAATTGGGCTACAAATATAAGTATACATTTTCTCCTTTTTCCCCTTGTAAAAATTCTAAAATTGGGTCTACAAGAATATGCGAGTGTAAAAAATGGAGATTGTGAATTTTCTCCTTCACTTTGCTGTTATTCCTGTGAAACACCTAAAGGGTTAAAACGCGGACTGAATGTCATTTTGAATACTTTGGGGGGTGCGGTTTTTATAATGGGGTCATTTGTGGGGTATTTCTAAAATGAAGACCCTTCAAATCCACTTCAAACCTGAACTGGTCCATGAAAAATTGTGAGTTTGGAAATGTTGTGAAAAATTGGAAAATTGCTGCTGAACTTTGAAGCCCTCTGGTGTCTTCCAAAAGTAAAAACACGTCAATTTTATGATGCAAACATAAAGTAGACCTATTGTATATGTGAATAAAATAAAAAATTATTTGGAATATCCATTTTTCTTACAAGCAGAGAGCTTCAAAGTTAGAAAAATGCAAAATTTTCAAATTTTTCATAAAATTTGGGGATTTTTCACCAAGAAAGGATGCAAGTTACCACAAAATTTTACCACTATGTTAAAGTAGAATATGTCACGAAAAAACAATCTCGGAATCAGAATGATAACTAAAAGCATCCCAGAGTTATTAATGTTTAAAGTGACAGTGGTCAGATGTGCAAAAAAAGGCCGGGTCCTGAGGTGTAAAATGGCTGGGTCCTTAAGGGGTTAAGGACCAAGGACGTCCGGGGACTGCCTGGCACCCTGTGCTCTAAGGACCAAGGACGTCCCCGCGTGCTGGGCAGAGATCGGAAGCGGATGCCTGCTGAAATGCTTCAGCAAGCATCCAGGGCAAACGCCAAGGGGGGCCATGTCAGCGATCGTCGCAAATCGCGAGGGAAATCGATCTGCGGAGTTACCGGGCTGATCGGGTCTCTGGGACCCGACCGCCCGGTAATTTTGCATGATCCCGGTTGTCACAGACAGCCAGGACCATGCTAAAGTATAGGAGCGAGGTGGGAAGCCTGCCACCTCCTCCTATCCCCTGCGATTCGTCGGTTAGAACTAACCAACCAATCGCGGGGGGGGCGGTTACTTCCTCCCGTCCTGCCCGGCCCCTGGAAGTCCGGAGAGAACGGGAGGAAGACCGGGGGACGGGGGAGTGCTGGGGCCCGACCCCGGTACTTACCTCGTCCTGAAGACCAGGATCTCGGCGGCGGAGACGGCGGCGGTGGCGACAGGCGAGTGGATTTTCGCCGGCGTTGCGTGACCTTTGCAGCAGTCCAGTCCAGAGAAGCGATCTGGACTGCTCCATCTGGTCCCCTTACACTACAACTCCCGGCATGCCCAGACAGCCCTTGGCGTCTGGGCATGCTGGGAGTTGCAGTTTTGCAACATCTGGAGGTCCACAGTTTGGAGACCACTGTGCCATTCCAGATGTTGCAAAACCACACATCCTCAGCATGCCCTTACTGTCCAGGCATGCTGGGAGTTGTAGTTCTGTAACATCTGGCCCTTCAGATGTTGCAGAACTACAACTCCCCGCATGCCTGGACAGTTTTGGCATACTGGGAGTTGTAGTTTTGCAATATCTGAAAGGGCACAGATTGGGAACCACTGTATTAGTGGTCTGCAAACTGTGGTCCTCCAGATGTTGCAAAACTACAACTCCAAGCATGCTGGGAGTTGTAGTTTGGCAACATCTGGCTCTAAAGAGGTTGCCGAACTACTACTTCCAGCATGCCTGAGAATGCTTGGAGTTGTAGTTTTGCAACATCTGGAGGGCTACAGCTTGGACACCACTACACAGTGGTCCCCAAACTGTTCTCCAGCTGTTGCGTAACTACTCCTCCCAATATGCCCTTCGGCTGTCTGGGCATGCTGGGAGTTGTGGTTTTGGGCTACAAATATAAGTATACATTTTCTCCTTTTACCCCTTGTAAAAATTCAAAAATTGGGTCTACAAGAACATGCGAGTGTAAAAAATGAAGTTTGTGAATTTTCTCCTTCAATTTGCTGCTATTTCTGTGAAACACCTAAAGTGTTAAAACGCTGACTGAATGTCATTTTGAATACTCTGGGGGGTGCAGTTTTTATAATGGGGTCATTTATGGGGAATTTCTAAGATGAAGACCCTTCAAATCCACTTCAAACCTGAACTGGTCCCTGAAAAATAGCGAGTTTGAAAATGTTGTGAAAAATTGGAAAATTGCTGCTGAACTTTGAAGCCCTCTGGTGTCTTCCAAAAGTAAAAACTCATAAATTTAATGATGCAAACATAAAGTAGACAGATTGTATATGTGAATAAAAAATGTTTTTTTCAAATTTTTCATCAAATTTTGGGATTTTTCCACCAAGAAAGGATGCAAGTTACCACAAAATGTTACCACTATGTTAAAGTAGAATATGTCACGAACAAACAATCTCGGAATCAGAATAACTAAAAGCATTCCAGAGTTATTAATGTTTAAAGTGACAGTGGTCAGATGTGCAAAAAACGCTCTGGTCCTAAGGTGTAAAATGGCCTGGTCCTTAAGGGGTTAAAGAGGCCTGGGAAAAAATGAAAGACGCAGGGGGAGATTTATCAAAACCTGTGCAAAGGAAAATTTACCCAGTTGTCCATAGCAACCAATCAGATCACTACTTTCATTTTGCAGAGGCCTTGTTAAAAATGAAAGAAACGATCTGATTGGTTGCTATAGGCAACTTTTCTCCTGGACAGGTTTTGATAAATCTCCCCCGCAATCTGATTGGTTGCTGTGGGCAACTGCACCACTCTTCCACTAGACAGGTTTTGATAAATCTCCCCCCATCATCCTAATCAATGCAAAAAAAAATAAAAAAAGGTTTGGCTCATGCATGACATCCCAAAGAAATATATAAATTTATTTACATAAATTTAGCATAAATGGCTTTTGCAATGATGACTAAAATCTTCTCCATCCAGGGAATTCACCAAGTCCATTATAAACCCCAAAAATGGAAAAGCCCATGTTTCCATTATCGGAATTTTTTTCAACAAGTCCTATGGAGCACACGCAGCATGTGACCGACTGATGACCGCGACGTCGCTCAAGATTCCGCTGCCTGCTTTTTGACAGTTCTTTTTCCTTTTGTGTATTTGAATGTACGTAGCGGGTTCTGTGTCTTCCTCATCTGTAATAAAGGGAGAGAACTATATACTTTAGTTTCTAGAAAACATAAAAAGTCATGGAATTTGGGCTAGAACCTTCAAGTAAAATAATTTTTTAAATATACCCCCCCCCTTTTAGGGAACAATTCAGAAAAGTGTCATACATTATGTGATGCCTGGTGTCTCAGGGGTTCGATAAAAATCCCTCGGCTCAGCAGCGCCCCCAATAACTTATACTAGGAACAGCACAATGTATCATTGCTGTCTGAAGTGTTTCTTTGAATTAGGTTTCCTACAGGTAAACTCAGAGGTAAACTCCGAGGTGTTACTACTCCCTCTCCTGCCTGCTATAGCGCCATATGCAGCCCAACTTCCTAGGCAAGAATGGTAAATGTTTGTTTGGGGGTTATGGACGCATAGGTGGGTTCATAAAGGTACAATTTTGTCATATTCTACTCACCTGTATATTAACAGTCAGCTCTGGAGTGAGTATTAGTTACCCTGAGACCAGTGTTCTCCCCCCAACCTGTGGCTTTTAAAAGGGGTGCTTCCCTGGAAAAACTTTTTTTTTTTTTTACATCAACTGGTGCCAGAAAGTTAAACAGATTTGTAAATGACTTATATTTAAAAATCCCAATCCTTCCAGTACTTATCAGCTTCTATTTGCTCCACAGGAAGTTCTTTTCTTTTTTGAATTTCCTTTTCAGTCTGACCACAGTCCTCTCTGTTGACACCTCTGTCCATTTTAGGAACTGTCTGGAGCAGCATAGGTTTGCTATGGGGATTTGCTCTTACTCTGGACAGTTCCTAAAATGAACAGAGGTGTCAGCAGAGAGCACTGTGGTCAGACAGAAAAGAAGTTCTAAAAGAAAAGAACTTCCTCTGGAGCATACAGCCGCTGATAAATACTAGAAGGATTATGATTTTTTTTTTTTTATAGAAGTCATTTACAAATCTGCTTAACTTTCTGGCCCAAGTTGATTTAAAAAATAAATAAATAAATAAAAGTTTTCCACCAGAGTACCCCTTTAACGGTTTCAAAACTATAATTCTCATCTTGGCCTGATAGGAGTTGAAGTGTTGCAACAACCGGAGAGATACAAGATGGGGAAGCACTGCTGTAGACTGGAGTTATACATTTGCCAAATAATATAAAGGCTTGCAGTGCCACCTAGTGGTGGAACAACAAAAATACAACGAGTTTCCATTTATTCTCTATGGGAGCACAGAGTTTGGCTGTTTCCGGCAGCTCCTCTAGAGCAGTGATTTCCAAACAGTGTGTCTCCAGATGTTGCAAAACTACAAATCCCAGCATGCCCAGACAGCCTTTGGCTGTCTGGGCATGCTGGGAGTTGTCGTTTTGCATCAGCTGGAGACACACTGTTTGGAAAATACTGGCATAGAGAAAGAAGCGAGCAGTGGCGCACATGCATGCCACTTTATATAACAGGACACTGTGAAGCCATCCTTATCCCCTATCCCAGTGTTTCCCAACCAGGGTGCCTCCAGCTGTTGCGAAACTACAACCCCCAGAATGCCCGGACAGCCGAAGGCTGTCCGGGCATGCTGGGAGTTGTAGTTTCCCAACAGCTGGAGGTACCCTGGTTGGGAAACACTGCCCTATCCTGTGAATAGGGGATTTTTATTTTTATTTTTTTATTATTAATTCATTGATTTATTTTTTATTAAGATGACACAACACCTGTAAAGAACAGCTATGTGGAGCAGTAAATGTTAACCATAGCAACTATATATGTTTCATGTATCTGGTGTTTGAGCTCTCACCTTTTTGGAAGGTCCTTTGGACTGGCCCAACTGCACTCTTTTTCTCTTCTTTTTCATTAGCAAAGGATTGGCAACGGAGCGGAGGGAAGGAGGAACTGCGATGGCGGAAAAGAGCAAATGGTGAATAAAGAGAAGCTAAAAAGTAAACGTCACCATGGGAGCAAAAACGTAAGAGGAACAACAGGAAGTTCTCGCATCTCATAAAATGGCATTAGCGGCTTAACAATGCAGACTCTAGACTAGAGGCATTAGGGTGCTCTTACACACAGCAGTACCGGGGACGCATGAAGCGCATCCAGTCCGGCCATGTGTGAGAGCGCCCTAATATTCAGCTGAGATCATCAATGGAAGAACGTAACTACATTGGTTGGTTACCCAGCTTTTCTAGATACTGGGCCCTATCATGCATTTGTCTGAAGTTACTGCATCGTCACATATATGGGCAGATCGGATTGATGGAGTTATTCTGGTGGTTATACCGGTTGCCCCCCAGCAACAAATAATAAGATTTCTATGGAATTTTTAACATAGGATAAGGGATGGCATGTTCACAGGAGCAAAAAAACCACATCAAAAACTGTGCCGTTTCCATCTACTAGAGATTTCAATGGTGAATGTTAAAAAAAAAAAAAAAAAAAAAGTGTGGCTTTAAAAAAAAGTAGTAACATGTCACTGGTGTGGTTCCACATGAAAGCTCTTAATAAAATCAATGGAAGCTTAAAGAATTACTCCATTGCTCAGTGTTTGGAACATACTGTTCCGAACGCTAGAATTGGCACCGGGAGCACATCACGTCATAGCTCTGCCCCCTCAAGACATCACACCCCGCCCCCTCAATGCAAGTCTATGGGAGGGGGCGTGACAGGGCTATGACATCATGAGCTCACGGCGCAGGCTACAGCGTTCGGAACAGTTTGTTCCACATGCTGAGCAGCGGAGTACACTTCTAAAAGGGGTTATCCAGGAATGGAAAAACAGAGCTAATTTCTTTCAAAAACAGCTCCTTGTCTTTCTCCAGGTTGGGTGTGGTTTTACAACTTTGCTCCATTCACTTCAATGGAACTGAGCTGCAAAACCACATCCAACCTGGAGACAGACGCGGAGCGGTCTTTGAAAGAAATTAGCTGTTTTTTCTATTCATGGATATATCCCCTTTAATAAAAACAAAGCAAAAAAAAAAAAAAAAGAAAGAAAAAACCTCAAATAAATGGCACACATACTGAACTGAAACAGATCTCATTGTAACCACAAAACCAAAAAAATAGACTGACTGTGGTTACCTCTGCGGCTGCTGCCATGCAACAATTGCCATATGCCTGTTTCCCCAGGTTAGTAAAAAAAAAACACAGCAATTGTCTTCTCAATATGCTGTATCCTCAGTATGCTCAAAATAAACACATTAAAAAATGTTTTTTATAAAAGGAACCCTGTGCATCCTTTGGCATCTTTCTTGCCATTAACTCCAGTTTCATATAGACATAATATATAGACATAATACGGCTACATTTTTGCATCCCTTTAACAACTAAAAGTCTGCTGTAAATTCAGGTCATCGGACCCATGCATGGGATGCCATATCATGAGATGCCATATCATGCCCATGTGTAGCCACCATAAAGCAATGTCCAATCTTCCTATGTCCCTCTGCATCAGTCATAGCCCTCCATTAAGCATATATTACCGTATTTATCCGCGTATAACACGCACTTTTTAGGCTAAAATTTTAAGCCTAAAGTCTTTCTGCATGTTATACGCCGATAAGCCACTGGAGTTCAATGATTTAAAGCGGGCGCTTTAAAATCAATGAACTGCAGCAGCTTTGCAGGTGCAGAGACCGCCAGCGCTTCCGGCTTCACTGCCCCTGCCTGTCCTGGGGTCTAGAGCGCTGCTGCCGGCCCTTCTCTCCCCCTGGCTATCGGTGCCGCTGCCCGTTCTCTCCCCCTGGCTATCGGTGCCGCTGCCCATTGTCGGCGCCGATAGCCAGGGGGAGAGAAGCGGCGCCGGCAGACAGGGGGAGAGAAGGGGCAGCGGCGCCGCTGCCTCCCCCATCCCCGGTTGTATAATTACCTGTTGCCGGGGTCATGTCCGCGCTGCTTCAGGCCTCCGGTATGCGTCCCCTGCGTCGTTGCCATGCGCTGCGAGACGCAATGACGTCACTCGTCATTGCGCCGCGCCGTGCATAGCAACGACGCAGGGGACGCACACCGGAGGCCTGAAGCAGCGCGGACCCGACCCCAGCAACAGGTAATTATACAACCGGGGGATGGGGGAGGCAACTGGGCAGCAGCGCCGGCTGCCCCATTGCCGGCGCCGCTTCTCTCCCCCTGGCTATCGGCGACGGCAATGGGGCGCCGGCACCGATAGTCAGGGGGAGAGAATGGGCAGCGGCGCAGATAGCCAGCGGGAGAGAAGCAGCGGCAGCAGGGCTCTAGACCCCAGGAAAGGCAGGAGAGAGAAGCGGGCAGCGACGGCCTCTCTCCCCCTGCCTTTCCTGGGGGCTTCTGCGGGGTCAGAAACAGTGTATCAGGGTATATGCATGTATTTTGTTTTTAAATAGTGTGTAGAAACAAATAAAGTATTGAATTTTAACAAGATAAGTAGTATATGGGAAATAAGGGTTATTTTTGGATTCCCAAAAGGGAATCTATAGGGAATTAAATAAACAGGGTATATGCATGCACACAAACGCACCCTAATTTTACCAAGGATATTTGGGTAAAACACTTTTTTACCCCAAATATCCTTGGTAAAATGAGGGTGCGTGTTATAGGTCGGTGCGTGGTATACCCTGATAAATACGGTATATTATATATTGCAAAGCTTCAGTGACATAACTCCAGGTTGTGAAATGCAGAACCCCCCCCCGACCTCTTTACACACTAACCCTAAGTCACCCTGTGATCCTCTCACACAGCATTTAGGGGTGACACCTGCCTCCTCCCGGCCCCTGTACAGGGAGGAGAGGGTAAAAGCAGGACGGCTGCAGGAGGGAAAGCCAAGATACCCACGAACAAACCTTAGTCCTGTGTTTCCCAACCAGCGTGACTCCAGCTGTTGCAAAACTACAACTTCTAGCATGCCTGGACAGCCTCTGGCTGTCCGGGCATGCTAGGAGTTGTAGTTTTGCAACAGCTGAAGGCTCACTGGTTGGGAAACACTGCCTAACTCTGTTCCATAGTCAGACATCTGGCCCACACATACTTAGATATTCAGGAACATTTTTCAGATGAGGTTTCACTATTGCAGGGTGCAGGGGTCTGTCGTGGCGGAGGAGATTGAAATCCCGTGGGTTATCTTCAAAATAAGTCTAAAAAAGAGGGAGGAAAGGAAAGAGATTAGGAAGGCAAAATATTACTCTCACCGTACAGCCACAATATGACAGACAAGGATACAAGTCACAGAATTAAAATGGTTATAGACGTCACGTATGAACACTCTAGCAGGCAAAAAGTGGAGGGGGGTTCCCCACACCAGTACCTCCGATTTCAGTTTTTAGGTTTCTTGTGTAGAACCCAAGAGACAGTCCGATTCATTTTTATATATTTCAGAGCAGTGTTTCCAAAGCAGTGTGCCTCCAGCTGTTGCAAAACTACATCTCCCAGCATGCCCGGACAGCCAACGGCTCACTGGGCATGCTGGGAGTTGTAGTTTTGCAACAGCTGGAGGGCCAGAGTTTGGAGACCACTGTCCTAGACAAACCTAGAGGGATTTTTGTATATTTACTTTCATTTTATGGGGGTAATAAGGAGTTTAAATACGGCAAAAATTAAAGAAAAATTAAAATAAATTACATAAATTCAGGATCAAAAATTTTTATAGATTCACAAGACATAGCGCAAGAGGTGAACCCAATATTTCCAATCAAAAGGTTAATGTATCAGACCCTTGTCCAGGCTAGACACCTGAGAGCTGTACCCTGCAGATAAGAGCCAAGTGCGGTGCCAGCTGCTGCAGAACATTATAGGAGGCAGGTCAACTGAGGTCGTGACCTGATGTGCTGTACTTTAAGGTCATGGAGTGACTCAGGCGGGACACACGGCTCTGACTCACCATGTGTCCTCAGCAGCACCCTGAGTACAGGGCAGAGATAATTCTCCAGGGAAATGACATGCAGAAATAAATGAAAGCTGGAATTGTCTACTCTTCAGAGAAATCCTTACAGATAGAAACCAGAGGAAAATATACATACAGTGCTGTGGAGTCGGATTAAATTTTGGGTACCTGGAGTGGGCAAACAATGCACCGACTCAGACTCCAACTCCTACTAAATTTAGATTGGAATAAAAAAAAAAAAAAAAAATAAAAAAAAAAAAAGCTAATTTGAATGTCCCAATTCACAAAAAGTTATAATTAATGACTTCTCTACTTTAAGAATAAAGACCAATGCATGCAGGGCCTCACGTAACCGCAAAACAAACACGTTAAGTGACCGTGAAGAAGCTTTTCATGTGCTTCACTATATGGCACACAACGCACAATTAGGAGCGGTAATACTTATACTTTCCATAGTGTTGTGTTCTGCTGTTACAGGGAACCCATGGGTAACCTAGCCTCTCAATGATAAGGGATTAAGTAAATATGTTTTTTGCAGAACTAGAGACACTTGAACTATTGACCCTCCATTCCTTCACTTATACAAGACTGAAGCTTTAAACCATTGGAAAAACTGCTGTCATTCAGCTAAGGCTATAAAAACTTGTAAACTTGATTGTTAGCTTAAACTTTAAACATGACTATGGGATTCTACTAGGGAAATCGGGGGAAATTTATCAAAACCTGTGCAAAGGAAAAGTTGCCCAGCTGCCCATAGCAACGAATCAGATCGCTTCTTTCAGTTTGCAGAGGCCTTGTTAAAAATGAAAGAAGCGATCTGATTGGTTGCTATGGGCAACTCAGCAACTTTTCCCCTGGACAGATTTTGATAAACCTCCCCCATCATGTTTAATAATAAATGCCCCTTCCTGAATCCTCCCACTGCCCTATCTTCAGCAGCAGATCAGCACACAAACTGTTCAATACAGTAGACTGTTGGCTTCCCAGCCAGTAGTCCTGTGGTAATGACAGGTATGTTGCCTTTCTTTCCTTCAAGGAAAGTATAAAATATATTCGCAAATTAATACAGAAGAGTCAGAGTCAGGGGTACAAAAAACTGCGTAGTCGGAACATTTATCTACCGACTCCACAGCCCTGTATAAACACACAAACCTGTATAATTTTATCCTACCCCAATATGGATGACCAAAGTGCCCTGGGTTCCCTATAATAACAGCTGAGTACCCTGAAAATCCAGCAGTATGCCCCCATAATCATATAGTATTGTACAGCAGGTGAAACAAGTATTGAACATGTCACCATTTTTCTCACTAAGATATATTTCCAAAGGAGCCATCGATATGGAATTTTTACCAGATGTTGGTAACAAACCAAGTAATTCATATATACACAAGAAAGCAAAACAAAAAGCCCAGGAATTAGGTTGTGTGTAATTATGTGAAATGAAAAAAAGGAACATGTGCAAAAAGGGAAGTGCAGAAAGGCATGAAAAGCCAAGACAACCACTGAAATCTATCCGTAATTTAAAAGCAATTCAGTCCCTTGTCAGTGCAAATTCATTTCAGCTGGTTCAGTCCCAACTGATGGCTACAAAAGGTGTCGTTGTGACACAAGACACGTCTTGTGATGGGTAAAAGCAAACAGCTGTCTCAAGACCTATCATAACCTAATTGTTGCAAATCATAAGGATGGTATTGGTCACAGGCGCATTTCTAAGCTTCTGAATGTTTCAGTGAGCACTATTGGCGTCATAATATGGATGTAGAAGAACAATCATTTCACCATAAATTTGCCACGCAAGATTTCTGACAGAGACGGGAGAGGAATATTCAGAAGAATTCTCCAAGAGCCAAGGACACTTCAAAAAGACCTGGAATTAGCAGGTAATGTTGTCTGAAAGAAACAGTATTGAGTGAGGGTGGCGTGGACAATATTTAGTTTACCTGCTCTATGCTGCCATGCAAAAAAAGTGTATTGTATTATAGTACAGGCAAAATACTTGGGATTCAACCGTGACGGAATCATCATACTTATTGCCTTCTCTTCCAGCTATGCGTCATGTGACTTGGACTGACTTATAATGGTGGTCTGTAAGGCAGTCCAGGTGGGGGAGAGCGGGGAGAAGATTGCATGACCACGCACATCTTTCCCGGCTCGTTCTTGGTCGGGGTCTGATAAAAACCTAGGACATGTCAAAAGCTTTATTTTTTAAAGAGGTTAAATCTGCCATTACTGTGTTAAATCTGCAATTCATAGGGCAACACTACAGATTTCATTCAAAGGGCAATTTCTCCAGCTTCCCTTAAATCTGCAGTTTTATGTTTTATTTTTTTTTTTTACTGTGCATGTGGATAGGGTTCCATAAAATCCCATCCACCTGCATTGTCCTCCACTCTTGTTGTGGATTTACAGCACAGCTCACGTTGTGAATATATACCATATACAGAAGCAGTATAGGATTCACATTCATCAATAATATGTATTTTGCGCCGTATAAGACGCACTTTTCTTCCCCAAAACAGGGGGGCAGGGGGAAAGTTGGTGCGTCTTATACGGCGAATACACATACCTATCGCGGCGGTCCCTGCGGCCATCAACGGCCGGGACCCGCGGCTAATACAGGACATCACCAATCGCGATGATGCCCTGTATTAACTCTTCAGACGAATCTGAAGCGAAAATAACACTAACCTGGCTGTTCAGTCGGGCTGTTCGGGACCGCCGCGGTGAAATCGCCGCGTCCCGAACAGCTTACAGGACACCGGGAGGGATCTTACCTGCCTCCTCGGTGTCTGCTCCGTGCCGGGATCCCCTGCATGGCCGGTGCTCTCCTTTGTCGTCGTCATCACGTCGTCGCGCACGCCATCCCGTGATCCATTAGGAGCGGCGTGCGTAGCGACGTGATGACGGCAACGGAGAGTGTGGATCCCGGGAAAGAAGACGTCCGGAGCGTCGGGGACACCACAGGGACGCGGCGCCAGCGATGGAGCAACATCCAGGGCAGCGGTGACTGGTCCGGAGCGGCAGGGACACGCGAGTACGACCTCCTTTACCAGTGGTCTTCAACCTGCGGACCTCCAGATGTTGCAAAACTACAACTCCCAGCCTGCTCGGACAGTCAACGGCTGTCCGGACATGCTGGGAGTTGTAGTTTTGCAACATCTGGAGGTCCGCAGGTTGAAGATCACTGGTGGGTTCAGAATCTTTTTTTTTCTAGATTTTGGACCTTTAAAATATGGTGCGTCTTATATATCGGTGCGTCCTATAGGGTGAAAAATATGGTTTGTTTTCACCTTTAGTTTTTCAGAGTTGAGCAGTTCTTCCTTTATCTCCTTCAGACGGGCTTCTTTAATGGCTTGTTTAGTTACAGATCTCATCGCATCCTGCAGGATAATGTCACACATAAGAAAAGCAAACACAAAAAACTCCAAGCCTACTGAATTCATCATACAACACCAAACGTAACACTGCAACCAAAGAAAATGAACAGGAAAAGACACAATCCTATAAACAAACTAAATCTGTCATCAGTGTCACCTGCACTAACCTGTCAGTACAGACCGGTAGTGCAGGTGACACTGATGACAACAGTACTTACCTGGTCCCGTTCCGTACTGTGGTTCTCCTGCAATATTCCGCCATATGTGCTGCTCCGCGGCTGACAGAGCATGGGCGGAGCTTAGTGATGTCATCACTGCTGTTTGCTAGCGGCAGGACCCAGCAGAAAACAGCAGCGGGGAAACCAGAGCACGAAACGGGAACCATGTAAGTATGGTTGTCATCAGTGTCAACTGAACTACCTGTCTGCACCGGCAGCTTAGTGCAGGTGACACTGAGGACAGATTTCCTTTAAAGGGGTACTCTGCCCCTGGACATCTTATCCTCTATCCAAAGGGGGTTCACGCCCCCTCCCATAGACTTATTGAGGGGGCGTGGCCGTGACATCACGAGCCTCCGCCCTGCATCACCAGTCATCCGGCACGGAGCAAAGTCCACTCCGTGCACCGGATGTCTGGAGTGCCACAGCAGAGATCGCGGGGGTCCCCAATGGCGGGACCCCCACGATTAGACATCGTCTAGGGGCAGAGTACCCTTTTAACCTTGTACATACTCCCCTGAGAGAAATACTAAATTGTTATTTGAATTGCAGTGAGAACAGATCCCCTGATGCAATGACTCATATCCAAGGGACCCAACACAGGTGATCACTTCTTCAAGTCAAACATCCAAAAATACTTTATTCTTAACAATACCAAACTTACTCTACAGCGATAGCGAAACCCTTCCACCTCTTCCATTCTGAACCTGTAGGGGCGCAGCACACACTCCTCAGAGCTTCCTGGAAGAGACACAAGGGGCAGAATATTACTCAAGCAGGACCGAGAACATTGTATGACCTATATCGGCAACTACTGCTAGCCTACCCTGTAGTGTATTTTTGGGAAAACTCACAATATGGCTACAAGAGAATTCTGTCAGACGTTGTATGAAAAGTTCCTACTACACCTCAAAATGACAGGGTAGGGTCACACGTAATGGATCCGCAGAGTATTTAACGCTGTGGATCCACCGATGACCAACCCTGGAATGAGCCCTTGCCTGTGCCCGGGTGTCCGCTCGTAGAAGACAAAGGGATCTGCGCGACTGTAGTAAACTGCGTGCATGCGCAGTTGACACTTAGACATCGCTGCCTCTCTCTGCCTAGCTCAGGGAGCAAAGGAGCGGCCTTGATGTCTGTAGGTAAACTGCACATGCGCTCGCAGTTTACTACAGTAGTGCAGATCCTGCTACAAGCGGACACACAGGAACAGACAGGGGCTCATTCCAGGGTCAGTCATCGGTGAATCCGCAGCATATTTTACCATCCGTTCTGTGTGACCCAACCCATAGCCTGGATGTAAAGATGGCGACATTCTCTTATGTCTATGGCAACCGCTATTGAGGAAAAAGATTATATTCAGTTTTAACCGTCTGGATCCAAACGCTTCCCGAGATCTGTGTTGCCAGTGGCATTTCATTATTTCTAATGCAGAAATCAATGTCAGCCACATAATTAAGATCCAGACAGGGGTACTCCACTGGGAAAAAAAAAAAATTTTTTTAACCCCTTAAGGACTGAGCCCTTTTTCCCCTTAAGGACTCAGCCATTTTTTGCAATTCTGACCACTGTCACTTTAAACATTAATAACTCTGAAATGCTTTTAGTTATCAATCTGATTCCGAGAATGTTTTTTCGTGACATATTCTACTTTAACATAGTGGTATAATTTTGTGGTAAATTGCATCCTTTCTTGGTGAAAAATCCCAAAATTTTATGAAAAATTTGAAAATTTTGCATTTTTCTAACTTTGAAGCTCTCTGCTTGTAAGGAAAATGGATATTACAAATAAAAAAAAATATTATTCACATATACAATATGTCTACTTTATGTTTGCATCATAAAATTGATGTGTTTTTACTTTTGGAAGACACCAGAGGGCTTCAAAGTTCAGCAGCAATTTTCCAATTTTTCACAAAATTTTGAAACCCGCTTTTTTTCAGGGACCAGTTCAGGTTTGAAGTAAATTTGAAGGGTCTTCATATTAGAAATACCCCATAAAAGACCCCATTATAAAAACTGCACCCCCCAAAGTATTCAAAATGACATTCAGTCAGCGTTTTAACCCTTTAGGTGTTTCACAGGAATAGCAGCAAAGTGAAGGAGAAAATTCACAATCTTCATTTTTTACACTCGCATGTTCTTGTAGACCCGATTTTTGCAAGGGGTAAAAAGGAGAAAATTTTTACTTGTATTTGAAACCCAATTTCTCTCGAGTAAGCACATACCTCATTTGTCTATGTTAATTGTTCGGCGGGCGCAGTAGAGGGCTCAGAAGGGAGGGAGCGACAAATGGTTTTTGGGGGGCATGTCACATTTAGGAAGCCCCTATGGTGCCAGAACAGCAAAAAAAAAACACATGGCATACCATTTTGGAAACTAGACCCCTCGGGGAACATAACAAGGGGTAAAGTGAACCTTAATACCCCACAGGTGATTCACGACTTTTGCATATGTAAAAATAAAAATTCCCTAAAATGCTTGGTTTCCCAAAAGTTTTACATTTTTAAAAAGGGTAAAAGCAGAAAATACCCCACAAAATTTGAAGCCCAATTTCTCCCGATTCAGAAAACACCCCATATGGGGGTGAAAAGTGCTCTGCTGGCGCACTACAGGTCTCAGAAAAGAAGGAGTCACATTTGGCTTTTTTGAAGGAAATTTTGCTCTGGGGGCATGCCGCATTTAGGAAGCCCCTATGGTGCCAGGACAGCAAAAAAAAACCACATGGCATACTATTTTGGAAACTAGACCCCTCGGGGAACGTAACAAGGGGTTAAGTGAACCTTAATACCCCATAGGTGATTCACGACTTTTGCATATGTAAAAAAAAAAAAAAAAAACATTTTTTTTTTACCTAAAATGCTTCTTTTCCCAAAAATTTTACATTTTTAAAAAGGGTAAAAGCAGAAAATACCCCCCAAAATTTGTAACACAATTTCTCCCGAGTACGGTGATACCCCATATGTGACCCTTAACTGTTGCCTTGAAATACGACAGGGCTCCAAAGTGAGAGCGCCATGCGCATTTGAGGCCTAAATTAGGGACTTGCATAGGGGTGGACATAGGGGTATTCTACGCCAGTGATTCCCAAACAGGGTGCCTCCAGCTGTTGTAAAACTCCCAGCATGCCTGGACAGTCAGTGGCTATCTGGCAATACTGGGAGTAGTTTTGCAACAGCTGGAGGCTCCATTTTGGAAACAGTGGCGTACCAGACGTTTTTCATTTTTATTGGGGAGGGGGGCTGTATAGGGGTATGTGTATATGTAGTGTTTTTTACTTTTTATTTTATTTTGTGCTAGTGTAGTGTAGTGTTTTTAGGGTACAGTCGCATGGGCGGGGGGTTCACAGTAGTTTCTCGCTGGCAGTTTGAGCTGCGGCAGAAAATTTGCCGCAACTCAAACTTGCAGCCGGATACTTACTGTAATCCTCCGCCCATGTGAGTGTACCCTGTACGTTCACATTGGGGGGGGGGGGGGGGGACATCCAGCTGTTGCAAAACTACAACTCCCAGCATGTACGGTCTATCAGTGCATGCTGGGAGTTGTAGTTTTGAAACAGCTGGAGGCACACTGGTTGTGAAACACCGAGTTTGGTAACAAACTCAGTGTGCCTTCAGCTGTTGCAAAAGCTACAACCCCCAGCATGTACGGACAGCGGAAGGAAATGCTGTGTCTTGTAGTTATGCAACAGCTGGAGGCATACTACTTTAGCTGGGGATGCTGGGGACTGTAGTTATGCAACAGCTGGAGACACACTGGTTTGCTACATAACTCAGTGTGCCTTCAGCTGTTGCAAAACTACAACTCCCAGCAGTCACCGACAGCCATGCTGGGAGTTGTAGTTATGCAACCAGCAGATGCACTACTACAACTCCCAGCATGCACTTTAGCTGTTTGTGCAAGCTGGGAGTTGTAGTTACACAACAGCTGAAGGTACACTTTTCCATAGAAAAAATGTGCCTCCAGCTGTTGCCAAACTACAAGTCCCAGCATGCCCATAAGGTTATAAGTTGTGGTGGTCTGCCTCCTGTTGTTGCATAACTACAGCTCCCAGCATGCCCTTTTTGCATGCTGGGAGCTGTTGCTAAGCAACAGCAGGAGGCTGTCACTCACCTCCAACGATCCAGCCGCATCACATCAGTCCCTCGTCGTCGTCGCCGCTGCTCCTGGGGCCCCGATCCCAACATTAACGCCGGGGATCGGGGTCCCCAGCACCCGGGGTGCACGTCCCGCACCCGCTGACGTCCTCTGGAAGAGGGGTGGAGCGGGTTGCGGGAGTGACACCCGCAGCAGGCGCCCTGATTGGTCGGCCGGGAAACCTGCCGACGAATCAGGGCGATCGTGAGGTGGCACCAGTGCCACCTCACCCCATTGCAGGCTCTGGCTGTTCGGGGCCGTCAGAGACGGCCTGTAATTCCGGGTCACCGGGTCACTGGAGACCCGATTGACCCGGAATCTGCCGCAGATCGCTGGACTGAATTGCATAATGACCCCCCTGGGCAATATGCCGTGATGCCTGCTGAACGACTTCAGCAGGCATCGGGCACCGGCTCCCCTCCAGCTAGCGGCGGGAGGCAGGGATTTGACTGGACGTACTCAAACGTCCTGAGTCCTTAAGGACTCGGAAAAGGGGCCGTTTGAGTACATCCTGCGTCCTTAAGGGGTTAAATCAACGGGTGCCAGAAAGTTAAACAGATTTATAAAGTACTTCTATTAAAAAATCTTCCAGTACTTAACTGCTGTTATGATCCATAGGAAGTTCTTTTCTTTTTGAATTTCCTTTCTGCCTGACCACAGTGCTCTCTGCTGACACCTCTGTCCATTTTAGGAACTGTCCAGAGTAGGAGCAAATCCCCGTAGAAAACCTACCCTGCTCTGGACAGTTCCTAAAATGGACAGATGTGTCAACAGAGAGCACTGTGGTCAGGCAGAAAGGAAATTCAAAAAGAAAAGAACTTCCTGTGAATCATAACAGCAGCTGATAAATACTGGAAGAATCAAGATTTTTTTTTTATAGAAGTAATTTACAAATCTATTAAATTTTCTGGCACCAGTTGATTTAATAAAAAATGTTTCTCTATCGGCTCCATTGGGGGACACAGACCGTGTGTGTATGCTGCTGTCTCTAGGAGGTGTGACACTATGGTAATAAAAAAAGTCAGCTCCTCCCAGCAGGATATACCCGCCTTCAGGCTCTGAGCTAATCAGTTTAAGCTTAGTGTCTGAAGGAGGTGGACATGGTCTGGATTTCTCCAGACCAGGTGTTCTGATTTTTTATTTTCCTAGTATAGGGACATGTTAGTTTTTTTATTCCTTTTTCTTTTCAGGTGGGGAATCAGGGACTCCGGTTCCTTGTTTCCCCATTGTGAGTAAGGGGGCACAGACATTGCATATATGCGCTGTTCACCCCCCCCCCCCCCCCCCCTCGCCAACGGTCAGTGCTTGGGTTGGTACCTCATGGGTCCGAGTCCCCCCATTTCCCTGCTCGCCTCGCTCGCGCATAGCAGCCCGGCGTGATGCAGGTAACTAAGTTGAATGAAGACTTCACTGAAGACTTCATTAGGTAAGTTCTTCTGACTGAGGCAAGTACTTTCCCCCCCGTTTTCTCCTCAGGTGCGGACTTGCAACTTCTGGAGACCCCCTGTTTTGGCCCACCTTTTAAGGTTATGAGGCTGGCTTACTGGGGATGGGCTTTTATTCTGGTCCTTATTCTGGGGGAGCAGTGGCATCTGAGGGGGCATATGTTTTTCACTAGTGTGTGTGTGTGTGTGTGTGTGTGTGTGTGTGTGTGTGTGTGTGTGTGTGTGTGTGTGTGTGTGGGGTACGGTGTTTTAACTGCAGCACCTTATATGCGGCTGACAGCCGCGGCACTGGTACGGGCCGGGCGCTCTCCGCGCCGGCTTGCTTTAGTTTTCTCCGCCAGCACCTTTTATGTGGCTGACAGCTGCAGCGCTGGTTCAGGCCGGGCGCTCCCTGCGGCGGCTTACTTTCGCCGGCAGTCTCTACCGGCGTATCGGCCGCCCGGTCTGTTCCCCCCGAGCGCATATGCGGCTGACATGTGCGTTCGGGACAAGGAGCGGGCGCCATTACTGTTTCTTCTCGGCCTTCCTTAGCTCCACCCGCAGGGCTGTCGGAGCTCTTCTGAGGTGCCAAATAGCCTCCAATCAGCGCTGTGGGCGCGATTTTTTGTCAGAAGGGGGTCAATTAATTAGTGCCTCTGCTTCAGGCACGCCCCCCCTCTGCTATTGGCTGGCCTGTTCTCTCACACTAGCTGCACGGAGCAGTTCTCACTGCAGCTGCCAGGGGACACAGACTAGGGTTAGAAAGTTCCTGTCCTTTTTTCTCATAATGTCCGTACCCAGAGCTGTTCCCCCCTCTAAACAGAAACCTGGAACATCAGTGACTTATTTTGTCTGTAAGCACTGTAATACCAAGATGTCTGGCTCTACCGAGCCCACTTGCCTTGCCTGCTCCACTGCTCCCCCAGACCCTCTGGTACCCCCTGATGCCCTTTCGGTTCTGGTGGGTTCAGCCGCTCCACCAGCCTGGGTTTCTTCCCTGACCCAGTATATGGCTGACTTGACCCAAGTCTCCCGTTCGGTGGCTGAGGCCTCCCAGGAAGTGGTCCGCCTTGAAGGGGTCTTCCCTGCGCAGGGCCTCTGAGAGGGCCCGCTCCTCATCTCCACATACTTCACGCTCTCACAAGCGTATTAAGGGTGCCTCGTCTGACTATTCCATTGAGTCTTCAGGTAGACGTGAGCGTTCACCACCCCCCCATCATCTGGGCACAAACGTCGCTCCTCCAGAGGACGTTCTCGGAGTCGCCGCTCTGCCACGCCACAGCCGCGTACCCAGTCACGGTTGCCCCCCTCCTGGACTGCCTCTACTCATTCACATTCTCCTGGTGAACTGGTGGACGAGGCTTCCGAACCGGCATCTGACTCAGAGGACCGCTCGGACTCAATTGCAACGGTGAACTCATTGGAGACACCTTTCACTTAGGAGGACCCAGGATCTTCGGATGTCAATTCAGGAGAATCCTTTCATCATGCTAAGCCAGCACCTCAAAGGTTCAGCGCTCACGCTGACTGACGACATTCTGGAATCTGCATGGAAACATCCAGACAAGAGGTTCCCGGGAATCAAGACGATTAAAGAATGTTATCCATTTGACAAGGACTTTGTCACTAAGGTGGTTTCCCCTCCCTCAGTGGATCCACCAATCTCCCAGACCTCTAAGGCGGCTACACTGCCTCTGGCAGATGCTGCTGCCTTCAAGGATCCCACTGACAAGAAGGTAGAATCCTTAGCGAAGTTTGCCTCTGAAGCAGCTGGCTCTTCTCTTCTTCCCATCTTCGCCTCGACATGGGTGTCCAAGGCTCTGTCGGAGTGGTGCCAAAAGCTCCATCAGGATCTCTTAGCAGGATCCCCCCCAGAGGATCTATCTGCTCTGGCTCTCCAATGCTCTAAAGCTGGGGACTTCCAGTGCACAGCTTCCATGCAGTCAGCCCGTTGTTCTGCCTTTGCTGTGGGTCACCTAGCTCTCCGCCGCTCTATGTGGCTTAAAGCTTGGTATGCGGATGCCGCTTCCAAAAGGTCTCTCAGGTCCCAAAAGCTTCCCTTTATGGGTGCCCGTCTTTTTGGCAAACGCCTTGATGAGATTATCTCTGAGGCAACGGGAGGTAAGAGTTCCTTGTTACCTCAAAATAAGGCTAACCCTACTTCCCAAAGGAAGTCCTTTTCCTTTCAGACCTCTGGCTCCAGCAAAGGGTCCGGGCAGGCGCCCCCGCGGGACAAGAAGCCTCCCTCGTTCCGTGCACGCCCATCTTGGAAGTTGGACTCCAACCGGTCCGGCCGTTTTGCGCCCAAATCAGGCAACCGCAAACCCACTTCTGCATGAAGTGAGCCCCTACCCGCGGTTTCTTCTCGGGTAGGAAGTAGTCTCTTGCTTTTTCGAGACATCTGGACCTCACACATTCATGACTCTTGGGTCATGGACACCACGTCCATGACCCAAGAGTCATGAATGTGTGAGGTCCAGATGTCTCGAAAAAGCAAGAGACTACTTCCTACCCGAGAAGAAACCGCGGGTGGGGGCCTCACTTCACACCACGTCCAACGGTTACCGAATCGAATTTGCCTCCCTTCCGAGGGATCGCTTTTTTAGATCCCGGGCCCCCCGGTCTCCTCCTCTGGCGAAGCAATTACAGCGGCTCTCCAGTCTCTGCTTCTCCAGGGGGTTGTCGTTCCCGTTCCTCCAGGGGAACGGTTTCAGGGTTTCTATTCCAATCTTTTTGTGGTCCCCAAGAAGGACGGTTCTGCGCGACCAATCCTAGACCTCAAGCGTCTCAACAGTCACCTTTTTATCCGCCCTTCCAAATGGAATCTCTCCGTTCGGTGGTGGAACAAGGGAAGTTTCTTTCATCGGTGGACATCAAGGATGCCTACCTTCATGTGCCAATATTTCCATGCCATCATCGGCACCTCCTCTTTGCAGTGCCGGAGGGGCACCTTCAATTCGTAGCCCTCCCCTTTGGTCTAGCCACGGCTCCTCGGGTCTTTACGAAGATCCTTGCGCCAGTGATGGGCCTGTTACGGTCGAGGGGAATCTCGGTGATACCCTATCTGGACGACCTTCTCATCAAGGCTCCAACCTCAGAAGACGGGGAACCGAGAAGTCCTGAACTTCCCACCAACGAAAATAAGACCGCCAAGTACAGTGGTAAATTCTTGCGGAGGAGGGCTTACGAGTCTTGAACATGGTGTGAATGACTTGGGAAGAGAACCTGCGGGCCCTCAAAACCGTGGTCTCAACTTCTCAACTGCCACGCCGTCAAATGCAGCGACTGTAAATTGGGGTGGCAAAGAGGACCCTGAGAGAGCAGGTCCGGACAGAGCGGAAGGCGCAGTGGAGTGTCGTCCAGGAGCCTGACTACGTCGGCGTACCACGACCTTCGGGGCCAATCTGGGAGCTACCAGAATGGCGGGGACGTCCTCTGCCTTGAGCTTCCTCAGCACCCTGGGAAGGAGCGGAAGAGGAGGGAACAGATAGGGTAGGGCAAACCCCGCCCAAGGAATCACTAGGGCATCCACGGCCAGAGCCTGAGGGTCCCGGGACCTGGACACAAAAGGAAGGATCTTCCGATTGTGCCGGGACACAAAGAGGTCCACGTACGGAATTCCCCAGAGGTCGCAGAGTTGCGCGAAGACATCTGGATGTAGAGACCACTCGCCGGGGTCGGGTGAGGACCGACTGAGGAAGTCCGCTTCCCAGTTGAGTTCTTGTTGCTATCACCTCCATCCGGAGGGTGTCTGAATTGACAGCTCTTTCCTGCCGTTCTCCGTTTCTGGTGATCCACCAGGACAAGGTTGTTTTCCAGCCAGATCCTTCCTTTTTGCCTAAGGTGGTCTCGGCCTTTCATCTCAATGAGGACATTGTCCTCCCGTCCTGCTCCTTCTCATCCTAAGGAGCGCTTACTACACAAGCTGGATGTAGTTCGGGCTGTTCAGTCTTATCTCTCCATCACTTCTTTGTTTCGTCAGTGTGATTCCTATTTCGTCCTTACGGAAGGTCGTCACAAGGGACAACCTGCTTCCAAGGCCACCATTTCTCGGTGGATTCAGTCCGCCATTTCAGAAGCCTATCGCTGTAAGGGGAAGATTACTCCTTTCAGGGTTGTGGCCGAAGGCTGTCCGGGCATGCTGGGAGTTGTAGTTTTGCAGCATCTGGAGGCACACTGGTTGGGAAACACTGTTCTAGGTACATGTCAAAAAATTTTTAACTCACAGGTAAGCTATGAACAATGCCGATATCAGCAGAACTCGCCACCTATGCAGACAAATTAGTGACATCTTACAGTGTTACACATACTATGAACTGTAACAGTAATCTAAATACCTCCACCTAGAGCCTCTTCAATATCTTTAAGAAGGGAAAGTTCTGTATGTGCCACGAATGTAAGGGCCACACCTGGGTTATTGGCACGCGCTGTCCTGGAATGACAATGGTGATAAGAGAGTCATAAAATGAGAAGAAGAAGAAAAAAAAAAAAAAAAAGCACAAGAGGGAATATGGAGAACTAGAATCAGCAAACAGGACTCCCTTATACGTACCTTCCAGCACGGTGGATATAAGAGTCTACGGACAAGGGAAAGTCAAAATTTAAGACCGTGGAAACATTCTGAAAGTCTATTCCCCGAGATACTCCATACTCGCTGTCGTGGCCTCTAAAAAGACAAAATGCAACAGCTGAAAAGACGCAATGACAAACCTAATATATATCCAAAAGAGAACTAGTATGTATATAATCACCAGTAAAAAAGGATTCATGGTCTGAAAAGAACAGTCATAAAAAATAAGGGGTCATTATTATTTCAAAAAAAGTATGCAGCCTATTTTCACCTATAGACACCATTAAAGGGGTATTCCAGGAATTTTTTTTATTTGACTTTGCTACAGGGGCTGTAAAGTTAGTGTAGTTCATAATATAGTGTCTGTACCTGCTACCTGCGTGTGACGGCTCATCCTTAGAGGGCAACCGGTTAAGAATGCTGAAATATTTGTTTTCTCTATACAGGAGAGGGCCCAATAGAGTGTAAGAAGGTGCCCCCCTCTCCCTACCTACACAGATGCCACATTAGCATTTGACTGTGGCATCTTAAGGTGTAAAATGTCCAGAATTGGAATTATGATGCAAGCTCAGCTCCTAAATCCAGGCCAGCAAAGTGCCATATGGCAGATCCCTTTATGTCAAGGTGCTGTTAGAGATTAGAAACAATAGGCTGCCTATTTTTCTTTCCAGAAACAGTGCCATTTTTAGCAAGTAGGCTGTTTCCGGCACTGAAGCACAGGCTCATTTAAGTAAATGGGGATAAGCTCCAATACCAGACCTAGTCCATGGAGAAGAGTGGAATTGTATTAGGGGAGGGGGCAGCACACCCTCTTTTTCTACTGTCAGAAAGACCTTTTAAATGTGTACAGCAAATCATAAAAGGTCCATAAATGGATCAAGGCTGAAGAAAAAGGAAAGGGGAGTATAAAGAGTGACAAATGGATCACATTTACCCCTTAACTACCACGGACGTAAATGTACGTCCTGGTTTGGCGTTACTTTGCACACCAGGACGTACATATACGTCCTGTGTATGACCACGAGCATCCGAGCGGTGCTCGCGTCATACACTGCAGGTTCCGGCTGCTAGCAGTAGCAGCCTGGGACCCGCCAGTAATGGCCGACATCCGCGATCGCACGGCTGTCCGCCATTAACCCTCAGATGCAGTGATCAGTACAGATTGCGGCAATGTGTATGTTAAAATAGATGATCGGATCACCCGCAGCGCTGCCGCGACGATCCGATCATCTGTAATGGCGGGTGGAGGTCCCCTCACCTGCCTCCGCCGAGATAGAGCAGACCAGAGCAGGATATAGCCGATAATACTAATCAGTTTTATGTCCTATGCATAGCACTGAACAAATGATTGCTATAGATAGTCCCCTACGGGGACATAAAAAGTGTAAATAAAAAGGTGAAAAATTCCCTCCCAATAAAAATGAAAATTGTCAATTTTTCCCATTTTACCCCCAATAAGCGTAATTTTTTTTTTTTTATAAACATATTTGGTATCACCGCATGTGTAAATGTCCGAACTATCAAAATATAATGTTAATGATCCTGTACGGTGAACGGCGTAAACGTAAAAAATAAAAAGTCCAAAAATGCTGCTTTTTTGTCACATTTTATTAAAAAAAAAAATGAATAAAAAAATTATCTAAAAGTTTTATATATGCAAATGTGGTATCAATAAAAAGTACAGATGATGGAGCAAAAAATTAGCCCTGATACCGCCCTATATACGGAAAAATGAAAAAGTTATAGGTGGTCAAAATAGGGAGATTTTAGATTACTGATTTTGTACAAAAAGTTTTAGATTTTTTTTTAAGCAGTACAATAATATAAAACTATCTACCGTGTTTCTCCGAAAATAAGCCCGGGTCTTATATTAATTTTAGTCCCAAAAAAACACACTAGGGCTTATTTATTAATGAGGGGGACTGCAGAAGTGTGGAGGATGCCGCACCCCCCCCCCATCCTCCACACTGCTACAGCCCCCCCCATCCTCCACACTGCTACAGCCCCCCCCCCATCCTCCACACTGCTACAGCCCCCCCCCATCCTCCACACTGCTACAGCCCCCCCCCCCATCCTCCACACTGCTACAGCCCCCCCCCCCATCCTCCACACTGCTACAGCCCCCCCCCCCATCCTCCACACTGCTACAGCCCCCCCCCCCCCATCCTCCACACTGCTACAGCCCCCCCCCCCCCATCCTCCACACTGCTACAGCCCCCCCCCCATCCTCCACACTGCTACAGCCCCCCCCCCATCCTCCACACTGCTACAGCCCCCCCCCCCCATCCTCCACACTGCTACAGCCCCCCCCCCCCATCCTCCACACTGCTACAGCCCCCCCCCCCCATCCTCCACACTGCTACAGCCCCCCCCCCCCATCCTCCACACTGCTACAGCCCCCCCCCCCCATCCTCCACACTGCTACAGCCCCCCCCCATCCTCCACACTGCTACAGCCCCCCCCCATCCTCCACACTGCTACAGCCCCCCCCCCATCCTCCACACTGCTACAGCCCCCCCCCATCCTCCACACTGCTACAGCCCCCCCCCCATCCTCCACACTGCTACAGCCCCCCCCCCATCCTCCACACTGCTACAGCCCCCCCCCATCCTCCACACTGCTACAGCCCCCCCCCATCCTCCACACTGCTACAGCCCCCCCCCATCCTCCACACTGCTACAGCCCCCCCCCATCCTCCACACTGCTACAGCCCCCCCCCCCCCATCCTCCACACTGCTACAGCCCCCCCCCCCCATCCTCCACACTGCTACAGCCCCCCCCCCCATCCTCCACACTGCTACAGCCCCCCCCCCCCATCCTCCACACTGCTACAGCCCCCCCCCCCCCATCCTCCACACTGCTACAGCCCCCCCCCCCCATCCTCCACACTGCTACAGCCCCCCCCCCATCCTCCACACTGCTACAGCCCCCCCCCCATCCTCCACACTGCTACAGCCCCCCCCATCCTCCACACTGCTACAGCCCCCCCCATCCTCCACACTGCTACAGCCCCCCCCCCCATCCTCCACACTGCTACAGCCCCCCCCCCCATCCTCCACACTGCTACAGCCCCCCCCCATCCTCCACACTGCTACAGCCCCCCCCCATCCTCCACACTGCTACAGCCCCCCCCCATCCTCCACACTGCTACAGCCCCCCCCCATCCTCCACACTGCTACAGCCCCCCCCCATCCTCCACACTGCTACAGCCCCCCCCCATCCTCCACACTGCTACAGCCCCCCCCCCCCCATCCTCCACACTGCTACAGCCCCCCCCCCCCATCCTCCACACTGCTACAGCCCCCCCCCCCATCCTCCACACTGCTACAGCCCCCCCCCCCCCCATCCTCCACACTGCTACAGCCCCCCCCCCATCCTCCACACTGCTACAGCCCCCCCCATCCTCCACACTGCTACAGCCCCCCCCATCCTCCACACTGCTACAGCCCCCCCCCATCCTCCACACTGCTACAGCCCCCCCCCCCATCCTCCACACTGCTACAGCCCCCCCCCCATCCTCCACACTGCTACAGCCCCCCACCCCATCCTCCACACTGCTACAGCCCCCCCCCCCATCCTCCACACTGCTACAGCCCCCCCCCATCCTCCACACTGCTACAGCCGCCCCCCCCCCCATCCTCCACACTGCTACAGCCCCCCCCCCCATCATCCTCCACACTGCTACAGCCCCCCCCATCATCCTCCACACTGCTACAGCCCCCCCCCATCATCCTCCACACTGCTACAGCCCCCCCCCCATCCTCCACACTGCTACAGCCCCCCACCCCCCATCCTCCACACTGCTACAGCCCCCCCCCCCATCCTCCACACTGCTACAGCCCCCCCCCCCCATCCTCCACACTGCTACAGCCCCCCCCATCCTCCACACTGCTACAGCCCCCATATCCTCCCCTTCGCCCGTCGTCCTCCACACTCCTACAGTGCCCCCCACCCCTCTGCCATAATAAACTACCGTACCTTACACCTTCATACCGTACGGAAGCTGCAGCTCTCAGCGGTGGTGGGACCTCCTTCTGTTGCTTAGCAGTCGGGGGCAGGGACACGTCCGTGACGTCGGCCGTGCAAACGCGCCGACGTTTTAAAGTGACAGCGTCGCTGCCCCAGCTGCTAAGCAACAAAAGGAGGTCCCGCTGCAGCTTCCGTACGGTATGAAGGTGTAAGATAGATAGATAGATATGGGACCAGCCAAAGGAGGGCGGGGGGTGACCGGGGGCGGGGTGTTTGGTCGGTTCTGTGGGCATTACTGGCAGCCACGGTCCGGATCTGGACCGCGGTCTGCCAGTTGATTACCCCTGGCCTGGGTCTTATTTTCGGGGTAGGGCTTATATTGCAGCCCACCCTGATAATACTACTTACTTTCGGGGTAGGGTTTATTTTCGGGGAAACACATTCATTTACATTTCCTCCCTAAAAAAAATTTTTTTTGGGGTTCGCCGTACATTTTATGGTAAAATGAGAGGTTTCATTACAAAGTACAATTGGTCATGCAAAAAAATAAGCCCTTATATGAGTCTGTAGATGGAAATATAAAAGAGTTATGGATTTTAGAAGGCGGAGGAGGAAAAAACTAAAAACGCAAAAATAAAATTGGCCTGGTCCTTAACCCCTTAAGGACCAAGGAAGTACCGGTACGTCCTTGGTCCTGCTCTCCTGATATAACGCGGGGTACACAGTAACCACGCGTCATATCACGGCGGGCCCGGCGTCATAGTGAAGCCGGGACCCGCCTCTAATAGCGTGCAGCGCCGATCGCGGCGCCGCGCGCTATTAACCCTTTAGCGGCTAAAAGCGAAACCGAAAGTTCCCGGCTAGCTCAGTCAGGATAGCCGCGGATAATCGCGGCATCCCGAACAGCTGACAGGACAGCGGGAGGGCCCCTACCTGCCTCCTCGCTGTCCGATCGCCGAATGACTGCTCAGTGCCTGAGATCCAGGCATGAGCAGTCATGCGGCAGAATCGTTGTTCACTGGTTTCCTATGAGAAACCAGTGATCAACATAGAAGATCAGTGTGTGCAGTGTTATAGGTCCCTATGGGATAACAATGATCAGTATAAGAGATCAGTGTGTGCAGTGTTATAGGTCCCTATGGGAGCACAAGAGATCAGTGTGTGCAGTGTTATAGGTCCCTATGGGAGCTAGAACATTGCAAAAAAAAAAGTGAAAAAAAAAAGTGAATAAAGATCATTTAACTCCTCCCCTATTAAACGTTTGAATCACCCCCCTTTTCCAATAAAAAAAAAAAAAACAGTGTAAATAAAAACAAACATATATGGTATCACCGCGTGCGAAAATGTCCGAATTATAAAAATATATCATTAATTAAACCGCTCGGTCAATGGCGTGCGCGCAAAAAAATTCCAAAGTACAAAATAGTGCATTTTTGGTCACTTTTTATATCATTTAAAAATGAATAAAAAGCGATCAATAAGTCCTATCAATGCAAAAATTTTACCGTTAAAAACTTCAGATCACGGCGCAAAAAATGAGCCCTCATACCGCCCCATATACAGAAAAATAAAAAAGTTATAGGGGTCAGAAGATGACAATTTTAAACATATTAATTTTCCTGCATGTAGTTATGATTTTTTCCAGAAGTACGACAATATCCAACCTATATAAGTAGGGTATCATTTTAATCGTATGGACCTACAGAATAAAGATAAGGTGTCATTTTTACCGAAAAATTTACTACGTAGAAACGGAAGCCCCCAAAAGTTACAAAACTGCGTTTTTTGTTTTTTTTTCAATTTTGTCGCACAATGATTTTTTTTTCCCGTTTCACCGTAGATTTTTGGGCAAAATGACTGACGTCATTAAAAAGTAGAATTGGTGGCGCAAAAAAAAGCCATCATATGGATTTTTAGGTGCAAAATTGAAAGAGTTATGATTTTTTAAAGGCAAGGAGCAAAAAACGAAAATGCAAAAACGGAAAAAAAAACCCGTCCTTAAGGGGTTAAGGTGAAAATGGGCTTGGTCCTTAAGTGGTTAAAATACTATACAGAGACTGAGTGAGTTTAAAAGACATGTAAAATGGTAAAAAAAACGTATCCCCTATTCGAAGGATAGGGGATAGGTTTTAGATCACGGGGGGTCCGAGCCCTGTGGTCCTGCTCTCCTTCACAGTGGCGCGTAATGACCCCTGCCAAAAGCGGGGGCCACCATGCCCCCTCCATATAGTTCTATGGGAGAGCCGAAGATTGCCCAACAGCTCTCCCATAGCTATATGGAGGGGGCGTGGCGGGCCCCGCTTCGGGCGGGGGGTCGTGACGTGCCACTGTGAAGGAGAGCAGGGGCTCTAAACATGATATCGCAGGCGGGCCCCAGCGCTCGGACCCCCGCAATCTAAAGCTTATCCCCTATCCCTCAGATAGGGGATACGTTTTTTTACCATGATACTTGTCCTTTAAGGCGAGGAAAGGAGGTGGTCTTGTCCTCTGACTGCACCCACAGCGGGTATAGAGTAAGATGCTTCACACATAGGAAGGAGCAGATAAAATCATAATAACATGGCCACAGTCACCAGAATGAGTAGCATGCGTAAATATACAAAGGAAATAGCATAGGTGCTCTCTTACTTCTCTGTTTTTGCCTTTTTTGCACCCTTTTTCTTTCCAGCCTGTTTCTTTTGTTTCTCGCCCCCTTGAGATAAGGCACGTTCATCTGATGCAATAATATAATCGTAGAATCCCTGGTTAAACTGTCCAATGATATGACACCTGCAAAATAAACAGAATACAAGGTATCATTTTATGGAATTCATGTTTATGAACCATCGCATCATTAAGATTAATGCACGTAACAGTGGCTAGAGATGAGCGAACTTACAGTAAATTCGATTCGTCACAAATTTCTCGGCTCGGCAGTTGATGACTTATCCTGCGTAAATTAGTTCAGCCTTCAGGTGCTCCGGTGGGCTGGAAAAGGTGGATACAGTCCTAGGAAAGAGTCTCCTAGGACTGTATCCACCTTTTCCAGCCCACCGGAGCACCTGAAGGCTGAACTAATTTATGCAGGAAAAGTCATCAACTGCCGAGCCGAGAAGTTCTTGACGAATCAAATTTACTGTAAGTTCGCTCATCTCTAATAATGGCCACTAGAGGTGCTCATACACCTTCGATAACTGTTGGGGAAATGCATGTGTTTATGTGTAGAAGGGAATAAGCTACTGCCAGACTCCTCTGCCACCAGCATATTAACTTGATATATAGTATTTCCCAGCCAGTGGGCCTCCAGCTGTTGCAAAACTACAACTCCCAGCATGCCCGGACAGCCTCTGGCTGTCCGGGCATGCTGGGAGTTGTAGTTTTGCAACAGCTGGAGGCACACTGGCTGGGAAACACTGGATAAATCCCTTGAGAACAAACGATGGAGCATGCTAAAATCCAACATGTCCAATCATTACTGAGTCCCCACCGCCTTCCCACCCAATGTCTGATCTTTCAGCTCAGAGTGAAGTTGCAATAACAAACACTACCAATGGACAACAGCAGCCAATCCTGGGGCTTACCGTGAGTGCACTGGCAGCTCCGAGTTGAGCACACAGGACGGGATACTGAACTGCTCGAGGAAGAGTTTGAGCCGATAACTTCTTTCCACCTCATTCACAAAGATAATGGTCTTCCCGCGGATGAGGCAGAGTTTCAGAAGGGTATAAAGCAAAAGAAACTTGTCCTCCTCTTCGCACTGGATATGATACTGTGTGAGTTGAGAGCTGTCTGGTAACTGGGACTCCTCCAGCTTCAGGGTAACCTAAGGAAGAAGGAACGTGTTCTATCAAAGGAGGAAGGAAGGAGGAAGGAAGGAGGCGCGTGTTCTATCAAAAGGAGGAAGGAAGGAGGAGCGTGTTCTATCAAAGGAGGAAGGAAGGAGGAAGGAAGGAGGCGCGTGTTCTATCAAAAGGAGGAAGGAAGGAGGAGCATGTTCTATCAAAAGGAGGAAGGAAGGAGGAGCGTGTTCTATCAAAAGGAGGAAGGAAGGAGGAGCGTGTTCTATCAAAAGGAGGAAGGAAGGAGGCGCGTGTTCTATCAAAAGGAGGGAGGAGGGAGGAGCGTGTTCTATCAAAAGGAGGAAGGAAGGAGGAAGGAAGGAGGAGCGTGTTCTATCAAAAGGAGGAAGGAAGGAGGAAGGAAGGAGGCGCGTGTTCTATCAAAAGGAGGAAGGAAGGAGGAGCGTGTTCTATCAAAGGAGGAAGGAAGGAGGAAGGAAGGAGGCGCGTGTTCTATCAAAAGGAGGAAGGAAGGAGGAGCGTGTTCTATCAAAAGGAGGAAGGAAGGAGGAGCGTGTTCTATCAAAAGGAGGAAGGAAGGAGGAGCGTGTTCTATCAAAAGGAGGAAGGAAGGAGGAGCGTGTTCTATCAAAAGGAGGAAGGAAGGAGGCGCGTGTTCTATCAAAAGGAGGGAGGAGGGAGGAGCGTGTTCTATCAAAAGGAGGAAGGAAGGAGGAAGGAAGGAGGAGCGTGTTCTATCAAAAGGAGGAAGGAGCGTGTTCTATCAAAAGGAGGAAGGAAGGAGGAGCGTGTTCTATCAAAAGGAGGGAGGAGGGAGGAGCGTGTTCTATCAAAAGGAGGAAGGAAGGAAGGAGGAGCGTGTTCTATCAAAAGGAGGAAGGAAGGAAGGAAGGAGGAGCGTGTTCTATCAAAAGGAGGAAGGAAGGAAGGAAGGAGGAGCGTGTTCTATCAAAAGGAGGAAGGAAGGAAGGAGGAGCGTGTTCTATCAAAAGGAGGAAGGAAGGAGGAGCGTGTTCTATCAAAGGAGGAAGGAAGGAGGAGCGTGTTCTATCAAAAGGAGGAAGGAAGGAAGGAAGGAGGAGCGTGTTCTATCAAAAGGAGGAAGGAAGGACGAGTGTGTTCTATCAAAGGAGGAAGGAAGGACGAGCGTGTTCTATCAAAGGAGGAAGGAAGGAGGAGCGTGTTCTATCAAAAGGAGGAAGGAAGGACGAGCGTGTTCTATCAAAGGAGGAAGGAAGGAGGAGCGTGTTCTATCAAAAGGAGGAAGGAAGGAAGGAGGAGCGTGTTCTATCAAAGGAGGAAGGAAGGAGGAGCGTGTTCTATCAAAAGGAGGAAGGAAGGACGAGCGTGTTCTATCAAAAGGAGGAAGGAAGGAGGAGCGTGTTCTATCAAAGGAGGAAGGAAGGACGAGCGTGTTCTATCAAAGGAGGAAGGAAGGACGAGCGTGTTCTATCAAAGGAGGAAGGAAGGAGGAGCGTGTTCTATCAAAAGGAGGAAGGAAGGAGAAGCAGCGTGTTCTATCAAAGGAGGAAGGAAGGAGGAGCGTGTTCTATCAAAAGGAGGAAGGAAGGAGGAGCGTGTTCTATCAAAAGGAGGAAGGAAGGAAGGAGGAGCGTGTTCTATCAAAGGAGGAAGGAAGGAGGAGCGTGTTCTATCAAAAGGAGGAAGGAAGGAAGGACGAGCGTGTTCTATCAAAAGGAGGAAGGAAGGAGGAGCGTGTTCTATCAAAGGAGGAAGGAAGGACGAGCGTGTTCTATCAAAGGAGGAAGGAAGGAGGAGCGTGTTCTATCAAAAGGAGGAAGGAAGGAGGAGCAGCGTGTTCTATCAAAGGAGGAGGAAGGAAGGAGGAGCGTGTTCTATCAAAAGGAGGAAGGAAGGAGGAGCAGCGTGTTCTATCAAAGGAGGAAGGAAGGAGGAGCGTGTTCTATCAAAAGGAGGAAGGAAGGAAGGAGGAGCGTGTTCTATCAAAAGGAGGAAGGAAGGAGGAGCGTGTTCTATCAAAGGAGGAAGGAAGGAAGGAAGGAGGAGCGTGTTCTATCAAAAGGAGGAAGGAAGGAGGAGCGTGTTCTATCAAAAGGAGGAAGGAAGGAGGAGCAGCGTGTTCTATCAAAGGAGGAGGAAGGAAGGAGGAGCGTGTTCTATCAAAAGGAGGAAGGAAGGAGGAGCAGCGTGTTCTATCAAAGGAGGAAGGAAGGAGGAGCGTGTTCTATCAAAAGGAGGAAGGAAGGAAGGAGGAGCGTGTTCTATCAAAAGGAGGAAGGAAGGAGGAGCGTGTTCTATCAAAGGAGGAAGGAAGGAAGTGTTCTATCAACCAAATTAGTACGTTTAAAATCCCTCTATTTTGAAGACCTATAACTTTTTAATTTTTCAGTATAAGCGGCAGTATGAGGGCTCATTTTTTTTTCACCGTGATCTGTACTTTTTATTGATACTACATTTGCGTATATAAAACGTTTAATAAGTTAATTACAAAAAATTGGGAATATAATGTGACAAAAAAGCAATTTTGGACTTTTTTTTTAATTTAATTTTAATTTTTTTTACACGTTCATGCTGTTTACCATACGGGATAATTTACATTATATTTTGATAGTTCAAACATTTACGCATGCGGTGATACCAAATATGTTTATTAGTTTTTACACTTTTGTCCCCATAGGAGACTATTGCAATCACTTGAACGGTAACTTTCTCCTTTATCCTGTCATTATATTGAGGTTGTATAGGGTACATAACCTTTTACCTGTACTCGTTAGAATCTGTATTCATATCTGTTGAGCTACCTGTTCCTTCTTATTCTGATTGCCAATACTGTTCAGTGCTATGCATAGGGCATACCACTGATCAGTGTTATCGGCTATCTTCTGCTCTGGTCTCCTCGATCTCAGACCAGAGCAGATGACCCCTGGAGACGGACAGAGGAAGGGGAGGGGACCTCCGTCCACCATTACAGATGTCCAGATCCATTTTAACTGCTGCAGATGCCATGATCTCTATTGATCACAGCATCTGAGGGGTTAATGGCTACATCAGTGCAATCGCTGATGTCCGCCATTACCGACAGGGTCCCTGGCTGCTGACAGCAGCCGAGACCTGCTGTGCATGATGCGAGCACCGGTCCGCTGCTCGCGGTCATGTTCATAACGTAAATGTACGTCATGGTGCGTTAAGTACCACCACACCATGAGGTACATTTACATCCTATGTCGTTAAGGGGTTAAACGCTTGCAGCCAGGTGCTGCCAGCTCATGAGCTCACTTCAAACCCCGGTAACGGGATCAGGGTGTACAGGTACGCCCTTGGTCCTTAAGTACCAGGACGTAAGGGCATACCTGTACACTCTTCGTCCTTAAAGGGGTACTCCGGTGAAAACCTTTTTTCTTTTAAATCAACTGGCTCCGGAAAGTTAAACAGATTTGTAAATTGCTTCTATTAAAAAATCTTAATCCTTCCTGTACTTATTAGCTGCTGAATACTACAGAGGAAATTCTTTTCTTTTTGGAATGCTCTCTGATGACATCACGAGCACAGTGCTCTCTGCTGACGTTATTATTATAATAATAAGTCTTTATTTATTTATTGTTGTCCTTAGTGGGATGTGAACCCAAGTCCCCAGCACTGCAAGGCAGCAGTGCTAACCACTGAGCCACCATGCTGCCCTTAGCATACATCTGCTATGCACGGTTGCTAAAATGGACAGAGATGTCAGCAGAGAGCACTGTGCTCGTGATGTCATCAGTGTTCCAAAAAGAAAGGAATTTCCTCTGTAGCATTCAGCAGCTAATAAGTACTGGAAGATTTTTTAATAGAAGTAATTTACAAATATGTTTAACTTTCTGGCACCAGTTGATTTAAAAGAAAAAAAGGTTTTCACTGGAGTACCTCAGTACTGGAGTAAGGGGTTAGGAGTGCAAGGTTTTCTCTTTTAGGTCTTACCGGATTGTGCAGCACAAGCTCCTTCAAGGCCTGGACATCCTCATTGAATGTGGCAGACATGAGATATGACTGGTAGATATTAGGAAGTTGGCTGAAAAGATAGAAAAAACAAAAATAAATAAACTAATGATACAGATAACACGTAGGCATGTATTATACACATTACTAAGGATGCACCTACATTTTGGCAACAGAAAATTATCGGCAGAAAATGATGCAATCAGAAAATATGCACCGAAAATGAGGGTTGGCATAGCCTACAGTTGGGGGCATGGCTTGTGCACGGATGCCCGCAGCACCACGTGTCCCATACTGAGCAATGGGAATACATATAGCATTAATCTACAACCTGTGGCACTAGTGTAGAGCTATAACTCTGAGCATAACCTGGCAGGGAATGCTGTGAGTTGTAGTTCTGCACCAGCTGCAGAGCACCTCTCAGTCTATAGTGCAGCTGACCCGACTAGTACAACTCCAGTCTCCCAATATGTCAGCTCCCCAGAGACTAAAGCACAGCTAGAGGGGCCCTCAGTCAGGCTCAGTGGGAGTGGTACAGCAACTGTGTTGCGGCTGTGAGAGGGCACTTTAGTGTATACAAATTGGTGCGGCCGAAGAAGCAACAGGACGCTCATACATGATCCCGCCTACATGGGGCCACATCCCTCCATTAACTCCCTTCTGATTTGCCACCCTGGTGACTGCGCATACTGACAGACTGGACAGAGTGTGGGCAGCAGAGGTGAGAACTACCCCTTACATAACCACACATGGTCCAGAACTATTCCACTCACCATAATAAACTTTTTAAATCTTCTTCAAAGCCAAATGAGAAGATCAGGTCGGCTTCATCGATCACCAATGCCTGGAGGCTCTCCCGTAAGCACAGGGTCTTCTGGTTCATGTGAATCAATACTCGAGATGGCGTACCGACCACAATGTCCGGCTTCTCCATCAGGATTGGTCTGAATGAGACAGATCTCGTGTTAGCAAAAATGGACGCACGGCTTTGTAATGACATATAGTAATTCAATGACTAATTCTCACCTCTGTGCAGAAATATCTGCCTGACCGGAAATGTCGGCAATTTTAATATCTCGGGCACAGTAAGTTGTCAGCTGTCGGGCCATTTGTTGAACCTGGTGGCCAAGTTCCCTGGTAGGTACGAGGATGAGAACTCTTACGGCCTGTTCAGAGACAGTCTGAATAAAGAAGATAAGGTAAGTGCCCAACACACATTATGCAATACCAAACTTAAAGGGGTACTCCGCCCCTAGACATATTATCCCCTATCCAAAGGAAAAGGGATAAAAGATCTGATTGCGGGGGACCCCCACGATCTCGGCTGCGGCACCCCAGACATCCAGTGCACGGAGCGGAGGTTCCTGATGTCACAGCCACGCCCCCTCCTATAGACTTGCATTGAGGGGGCGTGATCATGATGTCACAAAGCTCTAAACGAACACCGGGTGCAGCAGGGAGATTGCGGAGGTCCCCTCCTTTGGATAGGGGATAAGATGTCTAGGGGCAGAGTACCCCTTTAAGGAACAGATTAAATCTAGCAGGATACTGTTGTTTACATACTATTTTGGACTGTAGAAGGTTCTGTATTATAGGTATGGCATAGGCTGCAGTTTTACCCGACCCAGTCCTTGCTCGTGCCAGTAGGTCTTTGCCTTCCATGCCCAGTGGAATGGACTTCTCTTGAATTAATGTTGGCTTTGCCCATCCTAAATCTGCAACGGCCTATAGAAATAATACACAAGTGAGTAAGATCGATCAGGAGCAAGGTAACCTACAGCCAGTAACTTTAAAGAGGAATTGTCAGCCCTCCCCATGTAAGCTGTAATGAATACTTCCAGGGATCCCCAAACCCATGGCTCTATAATTCCAGAATGTCCTGACAGCCGGGGCATGCTGAACATTGTAGTTTTGCAACTGTTGGCGAGCCACAAGTTGGGGGAAATGATTGCATTCAATGATTAATAATAATGTTGGAACGTCTAAGTCCACTGAAAAAGCAGATTGTAAGAAATGGACCTTCAGGACTGCTCTTTCATGGTGAGGAAAGTGTTGACAGAAATCAATGTATCAGGAGAGCGGGCAGATCGAAAGGTTTACCCTTTGCAGCACACGATATCTCTAAAAGTCGGAGTCCTGTTCTGAAGATTCCTTGTGGATAGGGGATAAGATTGTTTTTACCAGAGAACCCCTTTAATTTGTGTTCACACCAAGTTAGGCGTTTATGCTGGGAAAATCTTCCACACTATTAACCAAATACCTCCTCAGTCCATATAACAAGCCGGACGAATGCCGAAAATAATTCACTGTTCTGTAATACTTCTGTCTGTTTAAAAGGGGACCCCGCACTCTTGCATATGGGTTTTTTTGTTTTAGTCCGAATACTCCTGTCTATAAATATATTATCGTCAGGACTGCTGTACAGCCCTATGACACTATATACAAGAGCAAAACACTACGGGCTCATGTTCTCTATAGTTTTCTATATGTGAGGCTACCAGTAATGGAGGAATCTATGGCTTTATGGTGATTTCTTCTGAGCCACTTATGGACATCCGCAGTACATGCAGGTATCCGAGTCTGCACCAACATCAGTGAATGTCTGCGGCCAGGATCAGAGACAACTCTGATCTCTGCTATTTAACCCCTAACAACCCATATATACACGTCATGGTGCAGGGTCCTGACTCAAGCCCACACCATACCGGGCAGCCTTCAGCTGATTACAGTAGCTGAGGGTCGCCGCTAATAGCCAGCATGTGATGAACGCCCTGGCCGGCTATTAAATTCTTTAGATTGCCGCTGATAGCGATGTCTAAAGAGTCCATTAACCAGTTGCCATCTCAGGACGAACCGGCTCATCCTGAGATGGCAAGTGGTGTATGGTGCTGGCCATACCAGCCGGCCCTCAGCTGATTCCTGTAGCTGGGGGCTGCTGTTAATAGCCGACACATGGCGATTGCCACGGCAGGCTATTAACCCTTTAGATTGCCGCGGTCAAAGCTGACCGCGGCATCTAAAGGGACCTTTAACCAGTCCCTGGTGGTCCAGTGGGGTGGATCACCCTACCGCAGCGCAATCGTGGGGGAGCAATCCATTTCTGAGGTAGCCGGAGGGCTGGCCCCAGCTGTAAAATTGATAAAGCCTGGCTGAACCAGCGAGCGCAGAGCACAAAGATCAATGTCGTTCTATGGAACTACATTGATCTGTATGAGGAATCTAATGATTCCTCCTAAAAGTCCCGTAAGGGGACTAAAAGTGTAAAAAAATAAAAGTTTAATAAAAGTAAAAAAATAAAAAACACTCATTAACCCCTTCCATAGCAAAAGTTTGAATAACCCCCTTTTCCCAAATTCCATATAAAAAATATGTAAACATAAAAATAAACATATGTGGTATCAGCGTGTGCATAAAATGTCCAAACTATAAAAATATAACATTAATTAAACATAAAAAAAATACCAAATTCCAGAATTGCATATTTTTGTATAAAAAGTGATAGAGTCTAATCAAAACAAAAATAGTACCGATAAAAACTTCAGATTACGGCGCAAAAAATGAGCCCTCATACGTCCACGTATACAGAAAAATAAAAAAGTTATAAGGGTCAGAAAAGGACAATTTAAACATACTCATTTTGGTGCATGTAGTTATAATTTTTTTTAGGTAGTAAAATAAAATCTATATAAGTTAGGTATCTTCCTACCCGTATGGACCTACAGAATAATGATAAGGTGTCATTTTTACCGTAAAGTGCACTGCGTAGAATTGGAAGCCCCCAAGTTACAAAATGGCATTTTATGAAATTTTGCCCCACAAATATTTTTCTTCTGGTTTCGTCGTAGATATTTTGATGAAATAATTGATGTCACTACAAAGTTAAATTGGTAAATTGGTGGCACAAAAAGCAAGCCCTCATATAGGTCTGTAAGTGGAAAACTGAAAGCGTTATGAGTTTTAGAAGGTGAGGAGGAAAAAACTAAAGTGCAAAAATGAAAAATGGCCCGGTCCTTAAGGGGTTAAACAGAAGTTAGTAATATAGTGGGGCCGATTGCCTACCCATAGCGCGATCGTGGGTATTTGAGGTATTGATCCACTGTTGAGGTAGCCACAAGGGCTTACCTCTCCCCCTGTGCTGGCTGTGGCTCTTAAAGGGGTACTCCGGTGGAAAACTATTTTTTTTTTTTTAATGAACTGGTGCCAGAAAGTTAAGCAGATTTGTAAATTACTTCTATTAAAAAATCTTAATCCTTTCAGTACTTTTTAGCAGCTGTATGCTACAGAGGAAAATCTTTATTTTTTTCAATGTCTTTTTTTGTCTTGTCCACAGTGCTCTCTGCTGACACCTGATGCCCGGTATCAGGAACTGTCCAGAACAGGAGAAAATCACCATAGCAAACCTATCCTGCTCTGGACAGTTCCTGACACGGACAGAGGTGTCAGCAGAGAGCACTGTGGACAAGACAAAAAAGAAATTCAAAAAGTAAAGAATTTCCTCTGTAGCAGACAGCCGCTCATAAGTACTGAAAGGATTAAGATTTTTTTAATAGAAGAAGTAATTTACAAATCTGTTTAACTTTCTGGCACCAGTTAATTTAAAAATAAAAAAAATAAATAAATAAATAAATGTTTTCCTCCAGAGTACTCCTTTAAAATATAACATTTATCAATGGCATAAAGCAAAAAAAAAAATAAATAAATAATAATAATAATAATGCTTTTTTTTTTTTAAAAATCACATCATATCCCTGATTTTTTTTTTAAATGACATCAAAAAGTCCGACCAATACCACGACCAAAAACAAAAAAACATGCCCTTTTACAGCACTGTATACTTTTTTTAATTTATTTATTTATTTTAAGTTACAGGAGTCAGAAAATGGTAATTGCAATTTTATTTATTTTATATAGTTTTTGATTAGTAAAAACATGAAAAGGTACCAATAAAAATTGGGCATTGTTGTAATCGCGCCAACCTAAAGTATCAAGATAACATGTTAATTAACCCCTTAGCTTCCACATTAATTTTATCGCTAATCTAATCGTAGACTAATGACAAATCGCTAATTATCTCTAATCGCAGACAAATGTCCCCAACCCTGCGCTCTTCAGCTGTTGCTAAACTACAACGCCCAGCATGCCCTGACAGCCTTCGGCTGTCAGGGCATGCTGGGTGTTGTAGTTTTGCAACAGCTGGAGAGCGCAGGGGATAGGGAAACACAGCATTTAAGAGGTTAACACTATTAGTTCAATAGACAGAGCAATGTTGTTAATGTGTATCATACCTTTATAGCCAGTAAAACAAATGCTAACTACAAATCCCAGCATGCCTTGTCATAGGATGGCATGCTGGGAATTATAGTCCACGGTGCAACTGAACTGCATCTTTTCGGGTATCCTGGGATTAGTAGTCCCACAATTGCTGTCACGTGTTTTATGGGCACTTCTATCACCTATCCTCCATCATACAGACATAAGGCTCCTACTCACCTTTAATAGCCGGTCATCCAGCCCCAGCTCATGGAAGTGCAGCGTAGCCATACCCACGTGTGGACCCGGGGAGGACTGACACCACCGAGCTGCACCAGCCAGCTAGAGCGCCGCCTCACACCATAGAAACAGCAATTTCCGCACTGAACCATAGAGTTTCACCGGAAAATGAAACAATGGTGGATGAGCCTTACTGTACTGCAGCGCCGACATGTGGTAGATGGATATATATACATGCTCTCTCATTACTGGTTGTCAGCGCCAACGTGTGGTAGATGGGTGGTAGGTTCTGACATTACTGTATACAAATGTGGTAGATGAGGGTACGTACAAATCTCTCATTACTGTACTGCAGCGCCAACATGTGGTAAAGGGGTGTATATACAGGCTCTCTCATTACTGTACTGCAGCGCCACCGTGTGGTAGATGCTTGTATATACTTCTTTCTTATTCCTGCACTGCAGTGCCGATGTGTGTATGTACAGGCTCTCTCAACAACGTACTGCAGCGCCAACAAGTGGTATATCTGTGTATGTACAGGTTCTCTCAATATTGTACTGCAGCGCCAACCTGAGGTAGATGGGGGAGGTACATGTGGTAGATTTGTGTAGGTACAACTCACATTACTGTACTGCAGCGCCAACATGTGGTAGATATGTGTATATACAGGCTCTCATTACTGTACTGCAGCGCCACCGTGTGGTAGATGCTTGTATATACTTCTTTCTTATTCCTGCACTGCAGTGCCGATGTGTGTATGTACAGGCTCTCTCAACAACGTACTGCAGCGCCAACAAGTGGTATATCTGTGTATGTACAGGTTCTCTCAATATTGTACTGCAGCGCCAACCTGTGGTAGATGGGGGAGGTACATGTGGTAGATTTGTGTAGGTACAACTCACATACTGTACTGCAGCGCCAACATGTGGTAGATATGTGTATATACAGGCTCTTATTACTGTACTGCAGCGCCAACATGTGGTAGATATGTGTATATACAGGCTCTCATTACTGTACTGCAGCGCCAACATGTGGTAGATATGTGTATATACAGGCTCTTATTACTGTACTGCAGCGCCAACATGTGGTAGATATGTGTATATACAGGCTCTCATTACTGTACTGCAGCGCCAACATGTGGTAGATATGTGTATATACAGGCTCTTATTACTGTACTGCAGCGCCAACATGTGGTAGATATGTGTATATACAGGCTCTTATTACTGTACTGCAGCGCCAACATGTGGTAGATATGTGTATATACAGGCTCTTATTACTGTACTGCAGCGCCAAAATGTGGTAGATATGTTACAGGCTCTCATTACTGTACTGCAGCGCCAACATGTGGTAGATATGTGTATATACAGGCTCTTATTACTGTACTGTAGCGCCAACATGTGGTAGATATGTTACAGGCTCTCATTACTGTACTGCAGCGCCAACATGTGGTAGATATGTGTATATACAGGCTCTTATTACTGTACTGCAGCGCCAACATGTGGTAGATATGTGTATATACAGGCTCTTATTACTGTACTGCAGCGCCAACATGTGGTAGATATGTGTATATACAGGCTCTTATTACTGTACTGCAGCGCCAAAATGTGGTAGATATGTTACAGGCTCTTATTACTGTACTGCAGCGCCAACATGTGGTAGATATGTGTATATACAGGCTCTTATTACTGTACTGTAGCGCCAACATGTGGTAGATATGTGTATATACAGGCTCTTATTACTGTATTGCAGCGCCAACATGTGGTAGATATGTGTATATACAGGCTCTTATTACTGTACTGCAGCGCCAACATGTGGTAGATATGTGTATATACAGGCTCTTATTACTGTACTGTAGCGCCAACATGTGGTAGATATGTGTATATACAGGCTCTTATTACTGTACTGCAGCGCCAACATGTGGTAGATATGTTACAGGCTCTTATTACTGTACTGCAGCGCCAACATGTGGTAGATATGTGTATATACAGGCTCTTATTATTGTACTGCAGCGCCAACATGTGGTAGATATGTGTATATACAGGCTCTTATTACTGTACTGCAGCGCCAACATGTGGTAGATATGTGTATATACAGGCTCTTATTACTGTACTGCAGCGCCAACATGTGGTAGATATGTTACAGGCTCTTATTACTGTACTGCAGCGCCAACATGTGGTAGATATGTGTATATACAGGCTCTTATTACTGTACTGCAGCGCCAACATGTGGTAGATATGTGTATATACAGGCTCTTATTACTGTACTGCAGTGCCAACATGTGGTAGATATGTGTATATACAGGCTCTTTTATTAGTGTACTTCTACCTGTACAGCTACTTTTACACTGCCATTGTGCCACGTACTTAAACGACCGTTAGGTTCCTTTTTTTTTCAGCCTTTAACGGCCGTTATCGGGACGGGGCACAACGTGCAATAACAGTTCCCGATGGATCCCATCTACTATAATCGGGCCCGTTATTTTGTAGTGGGAATAGTGGGAGATTAAGACGGCGCAAGCAGATTTTTTTTTTTCTCCCGCTATTCTCCCCTGCTCCCCCGACAGCCGCCACACTGCCGTGTCCTAGCGCCAGTGTGAAAGAAGCCGTAGATGCTTGTATGGGCAGCTTCTCTCATTACTGTACTGCAGTGCCACCTGTGGTAGATGTGTGTATATACTTCTTTCTTATTATTGTACTACAGCGTCCATGTGTAGTAGATGTGTGTGTGTATATATAGGCTCTCTCAACAACGTACTGCAGCGCCAACATGTGGTATATAGGTGTGAAAGCCTGGGGGAGTAGGGTATATGGGGGTGTAGCTGTGAGTCTATTGAGCTTAGGAAGATAATTGTTGCGGTAATCCACTGGATTTGGGTTTAGATTTGGTCCAGTAATCACGCTAGCTTTAGCAGGGGTTGAGATTTTAACTCACGGTTTAGGCTGAGGCCGGCAGGTTTTCTGGCCTAGCTTGTCTTTGAAAGTTGCGCAGATCCATCCTGCTAGTCCGGCATCCACGAGAGCAGCAACCCAAGAGAGAGATAATTGGCTACAGCTCCCTTATATGGGCAGGGGCTGGACTTAAGCTCACTGGTCCATACAACTGTCAATCTTCTGTACAGAGAGTTATGGGTAATCATGTGACCCAAGGACCTCCAAAGGTCCTCCAACATACCATAGAGGAATTAACACAGTCACATGACCGAAGGTCCTGCGACGCTAACAAGGTAAGTAGACTAATATACACATTATTAAATATATACATAATAGCATTATGAAATTAGAGAAGGAGGAGGCGACTAGGGGCTGTCCCACGTGGGCAACCCTACCTGAACGTAGGAACTCTGACTTTGGGGACCACCATACAAGATACGGTATCTATACGGTACCGGGACACCACATGGGTATATGTACAGGTTCTCACATTACTTTACTGTAGCGCCAACATGTGGTAGATGTGTGACTATACAGGCTCTCATTACTGTACTGCAGCTCCAATGTGTAGTAGATGTATATAAGGCTCTCTTATTACTGTACTGCAGCACCAACTTATGGTAGATGGGCATAGGTACATGCCCTCTCATTACTGTACAGAAGCGCCAACCTGTGGTAGATATGTGCGAATGTACATGCTCTATCATTATTGTACTCCACTGCCAACTTATGGTAGATGAGGGTAGGTACATGCACTTTCATTATTGTACTGCACTGCCAACTTGAGGTAGATGGGGGTAGTTACATGCTCTTTCATTATTGTACTGCACTGCTGACTTGTGGTAGATGGGGGTAGGTACATGTTCTTTCATTATTGTACTGCACTGTCATCTTGTGGTAGATGGGGGTAGGTACATGCTCTTTCATTATTGTACTGCACTGACAACTAGTGGTAGATGGGGGGTAGGTACATGCTCTTTCATTATTGTACTGCACTGCTGACTTGTGGTAGATGGGGGTAGGTACATGCTCTTTCATTATTGTACTGCACTGCCAACTTGTGGTCGATGGGGGTAGAGACATGCTCTTTCATTATTGTACTGCACTGCCAACTTGTGGTAGATAGGGGAGGTACATGCTCTTTCATTATTGTACTGCAGCGCCAACTTGTGGTAGATGGGGGTAGGTACATGCTCTTTCATTATTGTACTGCACTGCCAACTTGTGGTAGATAGGGGAGGTACATGCTCTTTCATTATTGTACTGCAGCGCCAACTTGTGCTAGATGGGGGTAGGTACATGCTCTTTCATTATTGTACTGCACTGCTGACTTGTGGTAGATGGGGGTAGGTACATGCTCTTTCATTATTGTACTGCACTGCCAACTAGTGGTAGATGGGGGTAGAGACATGCTCTTTCATTATTGTACTGCACTGCCAACTTGTGGTAGATAGGGGAGGTACATGCTCTTTCATTATTGTACTGCAGCGCCAACTTGTGCTAGATGGGGGTAGGTACATGCTCTTTCATTATTGTACTGCACTGCCAACTTGTGGTAGATAGGGGAGGTACATGCTCTTTCATTATTGTACTGCAGCGCCAACTTGTGCTAGATGGGGGTAGGTACATGCTTTTTCATTATTGTACTGCACTGCCAACTTGTGGTAGATAGGGGAGGTACATGCTCTTTCATTATTGTACTGCAGCGCCAACTTGTGGTAGATGGGGGTAGGTGCATGCTCTTTCATTATTGTACTGCAGCGCCAATGTGTGGTAGAAGAATGTATGTGCAGGCTCTCTTATCAATGTATATCAATTCATTTGAAAATAATTGATATTTCTCTATCGGCTCCATTGGGGGACACAGACCATGGGTGGTGTATGCTGCTGTCTCTAGGAGACTTGACACTATGGCAACAAGAAAAGTTGGCTCCTCCCAGCAGGATATACCCACCCACAGGCACCTGAGGTAATCAGTTTTAGCTTAGTGTCTTAAGGAGGTGGACATGGTCTGGACTTCTCTCCAGACCAGGTCTTATGTTTTATTGTTTTCCTAGATTTAGGGACGTGTTAGTTTTTTATTCCGTTTTCTTTCCAGTTTTCAGGTGGGGACTCAGGAACTGCGGCTCACTGTTTCCCCATTGTGATTTGAGGGGGCACAGACATTGCGATATGTACTGTTAACCCCCTCTCGCCAGCGGTCAGCACCTGGGGTTGTACCTCATGGGTCCGGGTCCCCCTACCTCCCTGCTCGCCTCGCTCGCACATGGTATCCCGGCATGATGCAGGTGACAAAAGCTGACTGAAGACTTCATAGGAAGACTTCATGAGGTAAGTTCTTCTGACTGAGGTGAGTATTTTTCCCCCTTTTTTCCTCAGGTGCGGATTTGCAACCTCTGGAGACCCTCAGTTTTTGGCCCACTTTCACTGAGGGGTTGGCTGGACAGGGGTTATTCTTTATTACTGGGGTGAGCAGTGAAAGGTGTGGGGCACAGTTTATCTCACTTGTGTGTGGGACACTGTTATTAATGCGGCTCCCTTCGGCAGCCACACCGTAACTTTTTATTCTCTGTCGGGGCACGTTGCGCCCGTCTTAATTTCACTTTCGACAGCCGGCGACGTCTTCGCCCGTTCCGTTCCCTGCGAGCGCATATGCATTCGCATGTGCGCTTGGAGCAGGGAGCAGGCGCCATTAATATTACTCTTTGTTCTTCGGCGGCCCGGTGCGCTTTAGCTCCGCCCACCAGGGCCGCCGGAGCTTCTGCATGGCGCCAACTGGCCACCAATCAGCACTGTGTGCACAGATATGGGTGGCAGGGGCCAATCAGTCAGGTGCCCCTGCTCCTAGCACACCCCTCTCTTGCCTTTGGCCGGCATTCTCTCCTCTCTGACTGACCTAGAGCCGAGTTTTCCTCACAGAAGCTGCCCTGGGGACACAGACTTGGGTGAGAGAGTTATTTTTTACTATGTCCGTACCCAGAACTGTTCCTCCCTCTAAACAGTTAACTGGAGTGTTAGCCACTCATTACATCTGTAAAAGTTGTAACTCAAAATGTCTGGTTCTACTGAACCACTTGTTCTGCCTGCTCCACTGCTCCCCCAGACCCCCCCCTGCTATTCTACCCCGGTTGTCTTCCAGACCCAGTGGGTTCGGCCACCCCTCCAGCCTGGATTCTCTCCTTCCCCCAGTCTATATCCGACTTGGCTCAGGTCTCCCATTATGTGGTGACTGCATTGGAGAGGCCCTCCCGGCCCTCCGGAGGGTCCCGCTCTCCCCCGATACTGACGCTCTTGCAGCGTCATAGGGGTGTTTTTCATCTGACTCATCCTCTGAGTCTTCTGGCAGGCACAGGCCCTCCCCTCACAGGCATCGCCCCGTTACTCCGCCCTGTAGCAAGCGTCGCTCCCCTAGAGGACACTCACCAGACCCGCGTACCTGGTTAGTCTTCCCCTCTTCCAGGGCCATCTCACACGTTCCCATTCACCTGGAGAACTTGTGGAGGAAGTTTCCGATTCGGCCTCTGTTTCAGAGGACCGCACGGATATGTCGGACATGGTGCACTCATTGGTCTCGGCCATAAGAGACACCTTCCATCTAGAGGACCCAGGAACTTCGGACGTGGCTCCAGAAGTTTCCTTTCATCGTGCCCAACCTCCAGGGCTGCCTCACCTCATTCTCATTCACCCAGAGAACTTGTGGATGAGGTTTCTGATTCGGCCTCAAACTCAGAGGACCGCACAGATATGCCTGATGTGGTGTACTCATTGGTTTTGGCCATAAGAGACACCTTCCAGCTAAAAGACCCAGGAACTTCGGACGTGGTCCAGAAGTTTCCTCTCATCGTGCCCGACCTCTTCCAGGGCTGCCTCACCTCGTTCATATTCACCTGGAGAACTTGTGGATGAGGTTTCTGATTCGGCCTCCGAATCAAAGGAACGCATGGATGCCTGATGTGGTGTACACATTGGTTTCGGCCATAAGAGACACCTTCCATCTAAAGGACCCAGGAACTTTGGACGTGGCTCCAGAAGTCCCCTTTTTTCGTGCCCGACCGGCACCCAAGACCTTCAGCTCTCACGCTGAATTTTACGCCCTGCTGGTATCCGCCTGGAGGCACCCTGACAAGACGTTTCAGGAAACAAGGATGGTTCAAGCGCGGTATCCCTTCGCCAAGGACCTCATTGCTCGATGGACCTCCTCTCCAACTGTGGATCTGCCGGTCTCCCACCTCTCTAAGGTGCCTACCTGGCTGTTGGCTGATGCGGCTGCCTTCAAGGATCCAGCGGACATGAAGGCGGAGACTTTGGCAAACTTTGCCTTTGAGACAGCAGGATCTTCCTGTTTTTGCTTTGGCCTGGGTGTCAAGGGCCCTTTCAGTATGGTCTCCCATCTCCGCCAGGGTAGTCTTCAAGATCCTTCTGGAGGATTTATTTAATCTATCTCTCCGATGCTCCGCAGCTGGAGATTTCCTGTGTTCTGCTTCCATGTGCAGCCACTGTGCTGCCTTTGCCACAAGCTACCTGGTAGCCACGGTCCCTCCATGTGGCTTAAAGCCTGGAATGTGGACGCCGCCTTCAGGAAGTGAGGAGACGGGTGGAAAAGAGTTCTTTATTACCTCTGGATAAGGCTCACAGGACCGCTTTCCGTCGTAAGTCCTCCTTCGGGTTCTGTGGACCTTTGGTACCAACAAAGGGTCCAGCCAGGCGCCTTCACGGAAAGAGGGCTCCCTCCTTCCGGACCTGTCCCTCCCGGAGGTCGGCTATTCGTTCCGGCCATTTTGTGGCCCCATCAGGCACCCATAGGCCTTCCTTGGTCTGAAGGGTCGCCCCCACCTGCCGACCTTTCTCGGGTGGTTGGTCGCCTCTTACTTCTGGGATGCCTGGACCACGCACATTAAGGATCCAGCTCCTTTTTTATCCAGGGAGTATTTGTCCCGGTTCCTTCAGGGGAATGTTTTCGAGGCTTATTCCAACCTCTTTTTGGTCCCCAAGAAAGGTGTTTCTGTTCGCCCAATCTTGGTTCTCGAGTATCTCAGCCAGCATCTTCTGCTTTCCCATCCCGAATGGAGTCTCTCTGTTCGGTGCTGGCGTCCCTGGTTCATGGGGAATTTTCGTTCATCGATGGACATCAAGGATGCCTGCCTCCACATCTCATCTTTCCCGGTCATCAACGGTACCTCCGCTTTGCAGTTCCGGATGGTCATTTTCTATTGTGGCTCTCCATTTCAGTCTGACCACTTCTCCACAGACCTTTACCAAAGTCTTGGCGCCTGTGATAGCCCTTTTACGGACAACCGTTGTTTCCGTGATTCCTTACTTGGACGACCTCCTGATCAGGGCTCCAGCCAGGGCCCAGATCCTGAAGAGTCTTAGTCTCAACCTCCAGACCTTGTCTCTCTTCGGTTGGATGGTCATTCAGGACAAGTCCAACAGCTCTCCTGGGGCTCCAGTTCAACGCGGCCTCTTCCCGCTTTCGACTCCGCCGACCAATCGGCTGACTCTCTTATCAAGAGTCCGATGACTTCAGCACCCTGCTCCAGTTTCCATTCGCTTTTGCATGGATGTCCTGGGCTGGTTAGCGGCGGCCGTGGAGGCCGTGCCATTTGCCCAGTTTCATCACCGACCTCTTCAACTGGTGATTCTCTTCTGGTGGGACAGGTCTCCATTGTCTCTCGACCACAAGATTGTTCTCTCTCGACAGTCTTGTCGGTCCCTTTTATGGTGGCTTCGTTCCCCCCCCCCCCCTGCTTTTTCGGGGGTGTTCCTTCCTGCCCCTCCCTGCCAGTCTGTCGGGCTGGGGAGGTGTTTTCAAGGACCAGTCGGTCTGGGGCCTTGGTCCCCGGAGAAGCCCTTTTCCCCTTCAACATGTTGGGGCATAGAGCAATTCTTTCTTTGCTTGCTTCTTGGGAAATTCCCTTCTGGGCGGAACTCAGGCTTCCGGCCATCTCGGCGATCTTCATTCTGGGCGTCTCTGGGATGTGGTCTTTCTCAGCCAGTCCTCAGCCGTCCAAGGCGAGTGGTCCCTACATCCGGAGGTGTTTGCAGTGATCTGGAACCTCTGGGGCGCTCCAGGCGTGGACCTCTGCACGTCCCGCCACAACCAAAGCGTTCCGCTCTCTTGGTCAGGCTTGGCCCTGCCTTATCTGTTTACTGGTCGGGCTTTGCACTACCTTATCTGTATCCTCCCCTTCCTCTCTTTTCGGGGTCCTGAGGAAACTCATAGCAGAGGGCGTTCCCGCCATTCTCGTGGCCCAGACTGGCCCCGGCGGGCATGGTACGTCGTCGTGGTCAGGCTCCTGAACGACTTACCGCTGCGCCTTCCCTATAGTCCAGACCTCCTATATCAGGTCTCCTGTGCCACCCCTATTACCGTCCCTGCCTTTGATGGTGTGGCGGTTGAGACAGTGGTTCTGAGGACCTGCGGTTTCTCTTCCCAAGTGGTTCGCACCAGGTGGAGGGCTCACAAGCCTTCCTCTGCAAAGATTTACCACCATACCTGGCGGTCTTATTTCTGTTGGTGTGAAACTCAGCCTTTTTCTCCGGTCGTGGTTGGCTTTCAGCTCCCTTAGGGGTCAAGGTTCGGCCGTTTCTAGTTCAGGGAGTGCTGCCCCTCTTTTTCAGTCCCCTTTTTTCCCTTGGGACATGCACTTGGTCTTAGATGTCCTGCAAGGCCCCCATTTTGAGCCTCTCAGGGACATTTCTCTTCGCCTCCTTCCCCGGAAGGTGGCGTTCCTTATTGCCCTTACCTCTGTTAGGAGGGTGTCAGAGCTGGTAGCTCTCTCCTGCCGTTCTCCCTTCCTGGCTGTATACCAGGACAAGTTGTTTTCCGTCCAGGTCCGTCCTTCTTACCTGAGATGGTTTTGATTTTTTTCA